>NW_006408697.1:1326963-1329305 GCF_000296735.1 Chrysochloris asiatica | reverse complement strand
TCCTTATTCACTGTCCAACTTTTGCGTGCATATGAGGTTATTGAAAATATCATGGCTTGGATTGGGTGAACCTTGGTCCTCAAATGGTGTCTTTGCTCTTCACCACTTTAAAGAGGTCTTGTGCAACAGATTTGCCTAATGCTGTATGTCTTTGGATTTCTTGAGTGCTGATGGGTGATCGAAGTAAAGTGAAGTCTTTGACAGCTTTAGTCTTTTCTTCATTTATATGGATGTTGTTTACTGGTCCAGTGGTGAGGACTTTTGTTTTCTTTACACTGAGATGCAGCCCATACCAATGGCTGTGTGGTCTTTGATCTTTGTCAGTAAGTATTTAGGAATGGTAGCAAAGACATTATTTGTAATGCCCTTTGATAATTATTTTTTTTAATTTTGTGTACTATATTTATTTGTTTTCTGCCAACTTTGTCTTGCATTATATTTATTTTCTTAAATATCTTTCTTTTTTACATTTTATGCCCTTTTAAGGTGATGACATATTTTAGCATAAAGGAAGAAATGTTTAAGGATAATTTTATTACAACTGACAATTGTAAATTTTAAGGTTAAATAAGAATGAAATGCTAGAATGACTTTTAATAGAATAGTTTGAATTGAGGTGTCAAAGTTTTCAAAATGCAACAAAAAAGGTATAAGTAATGAATGTTGTTGTTTTTAAGTGCCATCAAGTGGGTTCCAATTGATAGCGATCCAGTAGAGGATTCCCGAGGAGTGACTGATGAGTTTGAAACACTGATCTTTTGGTTCATACAGACCTTGCAGTCCTGTGCTTATCCTACAGTGCCACCATGAATATTAACAGTTAAAACAGTTGATAGTGAAGAGAATATGTGCATTTGAATTGTAGTGTGAGTTTGTAGTCCAGCTATCAGAGTTTTTGGATTATGAAAATTATGAGTATCGAAAAGGAAAAACATAAGGAAGGACAGGTGGGAATTAATGGTTCAAGATTCTCCAGCATATGGATAAGCATGTATACTTGTCAAACTTTATATCTGGCAAAATCTGGAGCTATCACAACAGATGGGTGAGGAGAGTTGAGGCGTGACATAGCTCTCAGTCACAGTAGGCTGGGAGAGTGAGCAGGCTGGAGATGAGGCTTATCAAATGTTGGATAGGGACGAAGTTAGTGACTGCCACACAACAGTGAAGAAACCAGCAGAGAATTGATAGTATGTTGTTGTTGTTGTTAGGGCTTGTCAAGTTGTTACCAACTCATATTTACCCTTATGGACAACTGAGCACAGCACTGCCTGATCCGATGGCAACCTCACAATCCTGTACGCTTGATCCTATTGCTGCTTCCACTCTGTCAATTCATCTCGTCAGGGGTCTTCCTGTTTTTTATGGTGCTCCAGTTTACCAAGCATGATGGTCTTCTTCAGGGACTGGTTACTCCTGATAATATGTCTGAAATGTGAAAGACAAGGTCTGGCCATCCTGCCTTCTAAGGAGCATTCTGGCTATACTTCTTCAAGCACAAATGGTTTGTTCTTTTGGCAGTCCATGTACATTTTTTTTTTTGGCTGTAGAATTTATTGTAATCAAGTTTTAGGAAAAACAAAACCATGATTTTTTTTTATATACTATCCTTTCTTCTCAGTACACTTTGTCTGCCTGTCAACAAGCTTTTGTATTCCCTTATTTAAAATGTTTCCGGCCGGGCTGCAACCATTGAATTGTTCTGCTGTCTTCACTTCTCCATCAAAGGTGAATCTGTGTCCTTGACGGACTTCTGTCAGGGAATCAAACAGGTGAAAGGTCAATAGGATGCTTTAACACCTTAGAACAAGAAGTTTTTTCTGAGTGTCAACAGTATGAACAGCGGTGTGTTGACGTGCATTGTCATGCAAGATCCCAGCACCCTTGGATAGCAGTCCTCTCAGTTAAATCTGAAGTTTAGGCTTCTGCTCTTCAGTGAGCATCTCATTGTAACAAGCACTGTTGATTGTTGGACCTTTTTCCTGATTGTGTTCATTGAGAATACTGGCCCTTGAGAGTCACAGAAAACCTTAAGCATCAATTTTCCAAATGATGATTGACTTTTGAACGTTTGAACATTTTCTTAGTCTGCAATTGAGGATGTTTCCATTTCATACTCTGCCATTTATTCTCAGGCTTATAGTGATGAATCCATGTCTTGTCACCAGTAACGATTTTTTAAAAGAAACTTTAACCTTCTTTAGAGTATCAGTCCAAATTTTGTTTGTATATCCAAATGCTGCTGTTTGTGCTCTTCGGTGAGTTGTTTCCATACCCATCTTGCACAAAACCTTTCGAAACCCAAGTCTGTTGTAGATTTTTTCACAGCCAGAGCCATGGCT
>NW_006408697.1:1318876-1326761 GCF_000296735.1 Chrysochloris asiatica | reverse complement strand
ACTTTTAATATTCTCCCAACACCCTAGCTCAAAAGCATCAATTATTCTACAATCTTCCTAATTACTTTCACATGCATGTGAAGTTATTGAAAATACCATGGTTGAGTGTATCACAGTGGCTGCACTAGGTGGTATGTTCTCTGGGCAGCCACCAGGGTCCCCGCCACTCCCACAAGGACTCCCTGGCTGGGCTTTGCTTTTTGAAGCCGTTCCAGGGGCTCCCAGATCCTGTAAGAATATGTTGGTGGATGAACTGGAGTCCTCTTTTGAGGCCTGCTTTGCTTCTCCGATGAGTCAGGATTCTGTGAACAGCACCGATCAGAAGGACATTTGAACTGGTGTTGATCAGTGCATTCAGAAGTTTCTGGACATCACAAGACAGGCAGAATGTTTTTTCTTACAAAAAAGATTACAGTTATCTGTCCAGAAACCAGAGCAAGTTATCAAAAAGAGTATCTCGAAATTACGGAATGAACTGCAGCAGAAACACGTCCTGGTCCAGAAACATCTGACCAAGCTGCAGCATTGGCAGCAGGTGCTGGACAACATCAGCGTGCAGCACAAAAAGCCGGCCGACCTCCCGCAAGGGCTCCTTGGCCTACCTGGAGCAGGTGGTGCCCAACATCCCCATGCCCATGTAGCCTACCTGAGTACCAGAGCTGATCCTCCTCACCCCCCATACCTGTTCTCTTGAGTATGACCATACGGGAAAACTTGTTGCCAGGGAAGGAGACGGTTTTTGTCTTACGTTCATACCTGAACTTTTTACCCTTGTTTTATAAACTGTTGACTTTCAAATATGCCATTAGCATTGGTAAGCCTGATAGATTTGTTTTGTCTTTAAGTATAGACTTAGTTTAGTGTGATGTCAATTGCTGATTCCTTTTTAGTTTTTAGGGTCTTTGGGCTGTGTGTGTATGTATGTGTGTCTTTTAATCTTTTCCTGTATGTCTAGTTGTCAGATGCATTTGTCTGACTGGAGGTGAGGAAATGACTCTCATCTGGACATAAGGAAATAAGGATTTGGGTTGTTAAGTGTCATGTGACAATTAGTTCTCAGTACAGACATCCCTCAGATATATTGGGGGTCGGTTCTAGACCACCCCAATCAAGCAAATACTGCAATTAAGCGTGTCTTTCCCAGTCCATGTACCACTCTGCTGTCGTCTATTAAGTACGCAATAGCATGATGAAAAGGTTTGAAATCCCATGAGAATGATCAGAATGTGACACAGACAGGAAGGGAGCACACAGTGTTGGAAAAGTGGCACCAGGAGAGTTGCTCAATGCAGGATTGCCACTAACCTTCCATTTCTGATAAATAACGTCAACGGAGTGCAGTAAAGCGAGGTGTGCCTATAGTAGCGTGGGTCACCCGCGAGTGTGTGATGTTCCAGACTCTGAGCTACCTCAAGAGGAGAAATGCAATGCAGCACAGTCTGCCATGCAGCCAGAGCTCTCCGAGTGAGGGTATTCTGTAAATATGTGGAAGGAGTGTAAGATCCTAGCTTAGTGTGGCAGTAGTACTACTTTGTGTGGATATGGTTATGTTTGGATACTGTTATTCCTTGGTGTTGAGTTACTATTTTGTGGGGTGGGGGGCTGAGCAGTAGGAACAAGGAGAAGCCACATTGTGTTGTACCCTGTATGAAGTGAGTCCCTGTAAGGACGGCCAGGCCCTGTTCTCATACAGCACGGCAGCTTGGTGTTTGCTGTGACGCTGCATTAGTTTTATTTCGTTTTCATTTTGCTTTTCTGGAGCCGAAGCAGTTTCCATTAAGGAAGACCCTTCTTCTTAGATGGTCTTGATTTCTAGGGACTGGGGCCCCAGGGTAGGCAGTGGACAATAGACACTGAACCTCCTCAAAAGCACTTCCAGCATCAGCCTTTGTGAATGGATCCACTTGTTAACTTCATAGGCTCCTCAGAGTCTCTGTGAATTGCTATTGTGAAGTACAGGTCAGCATTGTTCCTGGTATTAACTGGATAGGATTATCTCTGTTTATTCAGTCTCTTGTTAGATTATAGCCTTCTCCCCAACACAGACACTCCATTGTCTTTGAAAGCTCTGCATTTCTGAGACTGCTCCTTTTGGTTACCTTAGCCTTGGAGGCCCGTCCTACATGGCACTCAAAGCCACTCATACTCATAGAGCCTTTGAACCCCTTCCCTCTGCATCCCAGGATAAGACTTTTGATTTCTTCACTGACTCACGATTTGAGTTAGTGGTTTATTTGTATCTGTCTCTGCCCTTTGCTACTTGTTAAATCCATGATAATCATGCATTATTCCCCTTTAAATGTGCATATACAAGGGGGCTTTAGAAAGCTTCAATTACATTGTGGAAAAATGTAATTAGATAAAAATTTGAAATAAACTTTCTCAACATAAAAAAAAAAAAAGAAAATACCTTGGCTTGGATCACATGTGCCTTAGTACTCAGAATGATACCTTTGCTCTTGAGCTCTTTAGGTCTTATGCAATAGATTTACTGAATGCAATATGTCATTTGATTTCCTTACTGTTGGTTCCATGAGGGTTGGTGGAGTATCCAACCAAACAAAGTCTTTGATAACTTCAGTGTCATTGCTCCAGTGGTGAGAACTTTTGTTTTCTTTACACTGAGGTGCTACCCATACTAAAGGCTGTGGTCTTTGTTCTTCATCCATAAGTATTTTGAGTCCTCTTCATTTTCAACAAGTAAGATTGTATCATCTGCATATCACAGACTGTTAAAGAGTCTTCCTCCAACTGTGATACGATGTTTTTCTTCATATAATCCAACTTCTTGAATTACTTTTCAGCATATATACTGAATAGATATGGCAAAAGAACATAATCTTGGTGCTGTTTGGATAGCTGCTTTTTGGCCTATGTACAGGTTCCTCATGAGCACAAGTAAGTGTCCCGGAATACTCATTTTCTGTAATGTTGTCCATAGCCTGTCATGAACCACACAATTGAAAGCCTTGGCATAGTCAATAAAGCCCAGGTAAACAACTTTGTACTATTTTCTGCTTTCAGCCAAGATCCATCTGACACCAGCAATGATATCCCTCATTCCGCATTCTCATCTGAATCTGGCTTGAACCTCTGGCAGTTCCCTGTCAATGCATGGTTGTAGCCTTTTTTTGAATTATCTTGAGCAAAATTTTACTTGCATGCAGTGTTAATGATATTGTCCTATTATTTCTGTCTTCCTTTGTGCCACCTCACTTTGGAATGTCCAAAATATGGATATCTTCTAATCAGTTAGCCAAGTAGCTGTCTTCCAAATTTCTTGGCATAGATATGTGAGTGCCTTCAGTGCTACATCAGTTTGTTGAAAGGTTTTAATTTGTATTCCATCACTTACCAGAGCCATGTTCTTTGTAATGCCTTCAGTGCACCGTGGACTTCCTCCTTCAGTATCATTGGCTCTTGATCATATGCTGCATCTTGAAATGGTTGAACATTGACCATTTATTTTTGGTACAGTGACTCTGTATTTCTCCCATCTTCTTTTTGTTGTTGTTATTGTTGTTAAGCTTTTATTATGACTTGAGTAAAAGTTTACAGGGCAGATCATCAGTTTTACATTCAACAAATCTTTTTTTTGTTGGTTTCATTGCAGTTATTACCATCTCCTCCATGTTCATCAGTTACTAGTATTTACCTGTACTCCTTTTTTTTTTTATGTACACATGATACAGAAATATACATTCATTTAAATGTCTATAGGGTACATTTTGCAAGCCAGCCTCCTGCCCAAAGGCACACAGCCTTTCTCATTCCATGGGCCTAGAGTTCTCAGCTGCTCTGTCTCTTTATGCTAGCACCTCTGCCACCATGTCTGCTGTTGCCACTTTTCTGATTAGGATCCCAGCCTCCACTCAGACTCTTCCCTCGTGATGGTCCTGGGGTCTTCTGTTGCTGAATGTTATCTAAAATGAAAGATTAGATATTCTCCCCTTTTAGTGATACATCTTCTACACATCTGGGGTGATGAGACATGTTGGCTGGCCCATATCAGAAGTCACCTCCTTTCTGGCTTCTAGTCCAAATCTATCTCCCAGTAAGCACTCAATCACTTATTTATCCCTTTATCTGAAGTCCAGAGTTTTGGGATTGTCCTCTGAATCTGTTTTGTTGAGTCTTCTTGTTTTTACTGATGTGGGTGTACTCAGCCTTTCTGCGTAGTCTGCCATCAAACCTCCAGCTCCTTGGCTCTTTTAATATTTTGCCCACAGAAGCCTTCAATATTGCTAGTTGCAGCTTAAATTTTTTCTTCAGTTCCCTCATCTTGAGAAATGCTGAGCATGTTCTTCCCTTTTGGTTTTCTAACTCTAGATCTTTGCACACCTCTTTATAATATTCTACTTTATCTTCTCAAGATGCCCTTTGAAATTCTCTAGTCAGCTCTTTTACCTCATTTCATGCTTTGGCATCTCTATGCTGGAGAGCAAGTTTCAGAGTCTCTTCTGACATTTAAAATGGCCGTTTTCTCCCTTTCTTGTCTTCTTAATGACCTTTTGGTTTCTTCCTGTATAATGTTCTTGATGTCATCCGACAACCCTTCTGGTTTTCAACCTAAGTAAGTAACTGCTAGGAGAAAGAGGTGATCAAATTAGTGATAAACAGATAATGGTACAGGTTACAACACTGGATAGACCTTTTGTCAAAGTGACCAGAATCCCTGAGAAGCTCTCATGGATATTAAAAAAAAAAAAAAAAAATCTTGGCCCCAGTGAATGTTGGGGAAGGGAGAGAGGGAAAGCAATCTTGAAAGCAGTTTATTGTTAAACACAGTATCAGTGATTTTTTAGGGGTGTGTGTGTGTGTATGAGCCTGGTGTGGTGCTGTAGGATCAGCACTGTAATATGAACTACATGATCAGCAGTTCTCTTAGGGACTGCTGCTCCTCAGAAACCCTCTGCAGGGTCGCTATGAGTCTGAACTGGCTCACTAACACTTAACAACAAAAATGTGTGTGTGTATGTGTATAAACAAACAAACAAAACACTGCCATTGAATCCATTCCAACTCGAAGTAGTCCTATAGGACAGCATAGAACTGCCCTATAGGGTTTCCAGGGCTGTAATCCTTACTGAAGTACGCTACCACGTCTTTCTCCCATAGAGAAAGACCTATGGTGGGGTCAAACTGCAGACCTATTTTCAGCAGCCAAGTGCTTCACCCCTGTGTCACCAGGGCTCCTTATGTATGTGTGTAATATCTGTACATATGGAACAGAAATGCATATAGTTTATTCTTTAAAATTTGAACTTTGTTCTCATGGTTCCCTAATGCTTGCGTCCACTTGGTTTTGTTTTCTGTCCGTGACACACACCTGAGCTTGCTGCACACACTCTGCACTGCTTCGCCTCCTGGCTGCAGCTCTGAGTTGGTCAATGTGGGCAGAACTTGGGCCTTTCATCTCCTTGGCATTTGGAGTTTTCAGGTCTTTGCTGTCTTGACAGCTCTCTGATATCTTTGTACAGTTCAATTTTTTTTTTAGAATATATTTTACATCAAACTATTAGATTGCTGCTGCTAAAAGATTGGGGTCTGAAGCACATACTTATATTTTGCTATTGTTGGAAATATAAAAATTTAAAGGGAAAAAATTGGAAACTGTGTTAAAAGCTATAGATTAATTGCTAAATTAGACTACATCTTTATTTTTTAATATGTTATAAATACTAAAAGGAATTATTTAGAACTAAATGGTACAACATAATTATGATATATTGCTAAGTGAAAATTCATTTGTAGATGTATGGTAGGGTATATTTTTGTTGAAAGAAGAAAAAAATCTGGCAGTAATCATTTTTGCTGCCTTTCGTTTTTCCTTTTTGCTTCCCTCCATTATTCTTGACATGCTGCCACTAAAATTGGATTAAAGGAGCTAATGATAACTAAAAGAATCATCTCTAAATTTAAATAGCCAACAGACAGAGGTCTCCTGAGGAAACAGTAATATCAGTTCTACACTGATTTTGCCCTTGGGAATTTCTAGGCTGCTTAAATTCACTCTCAATGTTTTCCCAAACATTCTGGATCCAACTTCCAGTCATTTCTGTTGCTCATGATGAGAAAAAGAGAAGTCCATGGCTATGGAATCGAAGCTGGTGTGTAAGTAGAGAAATGAGTGGTGGGGCAGGAGTAGAGCCCAGGAGCGTGTGAAGGCAGGTGACTCCGCCCACCGCAGTGAGGTGTCACTGCTATGAGTCAGAGCTATGCCCGCCTCGTGTAATTGGTGCTGAGCCCTGTCCGTTGGGCGGAAGACTAACACAAGCAAATTTAGTTATTCTGACTTTGTGAAAGCTTTTATCTAAGGCCTTTTCCAGCTTCATTTTTTTGTATATTTCTGGGACCACAGTAGGTCTTGTGAAGTCAGAGACACATATCCACCCTGTGTAGGGTTTCCATGGAGCGACTGGTAAGTTTGAACTGTTGACCTTGCAGATCAAACCAACCTTATGGTCCAGTTAAAAAACAAACAAACGAACAAACAAGAACATTTGTGAAGCAGAACTTGTAAATTGGCCAGTTCAGAACCCCTTCTTGCATCCTTTAGTTTTAGAAGCTGAAAAGCAAGTTCTTAAAACATTAGTCTCAGTTAACACTCTGGGTGTCTGTGTTGCATAAATCTGACCTGGCCCATTCCTAATCTTCCTGCCTTCAGCACAGATACACTGACTAGCATAAAAATGAAAGCCATTCCCAAAGGGTGATGGAGCAATGGGACTCTGCCTCTGATTGAGGGTTGCCAGAGAGCAGCCTGACCCTTCTTAGTTTAAATCTGGGCATACTATTAAAAAAACACAACAGTTGCCCTCAAGTCAGTTCTGACTCATGGTGACCGATCCCTTGTGTGTCAGAGAGAACTGTGCTCCACAGGGTTTTTAGTGGCTATTTGGAGGTAGATGAGCAAGCATTTCTTCCAAGGCTCTTCTGGGTGGACTCAAAACGTCCAGCCTTTCAGTTAAGAGTTGTTGTTAAATGCCGTTGAGTCTGTTCCGACCCATGGTGACTCTGAACAAGGTTTCTACGGCTGTAAATCTTTACAGGAGCAGAAAGTCTCATCGTTCTTCCACAGATCAGCTGATAGTTTCGAACTGCTGACCTTGCAGTTCGCAGCCTGATTCATAACCACTGCGCTACCATAGCTCCTTTCAGTTAAGAGTAGAGTGTGCTTTTCTCCTACCACTCAGGGATTTCTCAAGGCGTTCTATTGGTGGGAGTGGTGGCGGTAGCCTTCTACTTGATTCCTACCTCAGGGAGACGCCCTTCACAGTGGAATGAACTGTTGTGGGCCGTAGGGTTTTCAATGGCTCATTTTCAGAAATAGATGACCAGACCTTTTATCCTAGTCAGTCTTCATCTGGAAACTCCTCTGAAACCTCAGCGACGTCGTAGGGACGCACATCCTCCATCACAGATGGATGGTGCCAGCATGTGTGGTGCATTGGCCAGGAACTGAACTGGAGCTCTCTAATGATAAATGAGAGTCGATCACTAAAGCCCACTGCCTTCTGGCCTTTCATTACTGCTGCCTCCTAAGAGTTATAGGAGTCTCTGCTGTTGGTTGTTGTTAAGTACTGTATAGTCAATTCCGACTCAACAATAGGATTTCCGAGGCAGTACATCTTTACAGGAACAGAACTTCTCATCAATTAGCACAAGGGCTCAAACCATGAATTTTATAGTTAGCAGTTGGGTCCTTATCCTACAAAGTCACAAGAGTCCTTAAATGGAGCAAATATGTAACCCTGATCTACTAACTGAAAGTTAAAGGTTTAAAGGCACCACCATTAGTAAGTGTTTTAAGTCCTCTTCACTTTCAGCAAGCAAGGTTGTATCATCTGCATATCGCAGGTTGTTAATGAGTCTTCCTCCAATC
>NW_006408697.1:1315436-1316118 GCF_000296735.1 Chrysochloris asiatica | reverse complement strand
AGGCTCCGCAAGACGTCTGTTTCACTGGGCAAGGTCTAGAACCTCTTTTAGGTATTTCAATCAGTTATAGGCAGAAGGTGGGCTTAAAAGTTTTCTGTAATCAAGTTTCCCACCATTCCATTCTATCCCACTCAAGTGTCCATTTCACAACAATAGGCAAGGGAAACCAATAACGCGGTAACACAGTCAAGCATCTTAGTATTATTTCCCCTCTTCAAACTATATCACAGAGCCTGTATCACAGAGCCCTCTTGTTCCAAGGTTGAACATCCATCACTATTTACCTCTGTCCCACTTAGCCAATGAAAACCTGTTTCAGTGTTCCCCTGTCTACCTTGTTCTTCTACCTCCTCCCCCTTCATGTATTGCCCTCCCTAACACCTGAACTATGATGTTTCTGCCCTTACCCTGTGCTCTACTGTTGCCTCCTTCCACCTCCCCCAACAACCCCCCACCCCAACTCCACTGTTGTGGTTCCCTTATCCATGAACTTGTCCCTCCATTTAAGACAGTCTATTTTTCTTTTCCAGCTCTTCTAAAAAAATTTTTTTAAGGTTTTTATTGTTACTTGAGTGAACGTTTACAGGGCAGATCATCAGTTTTGCATTCAACAAATCATACACCTTGTTTTATTACAATGATTATAATCCCCTCCATGTACCATCAGTTAACAGTATTTCTC
>NW_006408697.1:1283536-1293223 GCF_000296735.1 Chrysochloris asiatica | reverse complement strand
AGGTAGATATGATCAGGATGTGGGCTTCCGTTTTCACTCTTCTTATTGCTTAATTCAGAGTAACTTTAAAGGTGTTGTCTGCCTCCCTGGTATATGGAAGTTGGGATTGGTTCTTGCCTTGATTGTGGGGTTTCATAGGGTGTGATTGTAGCTTGAGTAAATGTCAGCAATTGCTGTCTCTTCTTGGGTAATATAGGGAGAGAAAGAGTCCCCAAAAGGTAAAATAACAAAAACATAAAAAAATAGCTACAACAAAAAAACTAGATTGGATACTGTAGTCTATAATTGCAGAAAAGGGAGAGGAAGGGGGAAAAATAAATCTGTAGCCTAATAGGTGTATGATTTTAATATCCTCTTTCAGCTTCTTACCTTCAAGGCCACCTGATAAATTGTTGGTATTTATGCTGTTTTTCAGAATTTAATTTCGGCCTGTTTTGTTTTTAAACTCTCTTTCCCTCTCCACACTCCTAGGTCCTTTTCTCTATTGGTAAACAGTTCAGGACCATCTATGGCCGTTTTGAGCTGGCTGCCTGTAGTTTTAAATGCTGAGCATATCTGTGCATTTGCCTTGCAGAAGAACCCGCCAGTGGTGGAGGTAGGGGGTGTCCACTTGTCACCAGAATGGAGGTGCACAAAGTTTGAGTGGCCAATGAACAGATACCAAAACAAACAAACAGAAAAAATCAGAACAAAGCAAAACCATCAATGTATATTGTCCACCTTTGCTCAGAGGTTCCCGTGGAGTTATTTCTAGGCTGGTCTGCTTCCTGTCATGCTTGGTTCTGCTGTTTGGTCTCGCCAAAGTTGTTGGCTCTGGGCTGCTGAGCCTGGCAGATTCTAAAGTAGATGATTTCTTACTTCTGCTATAAGTTCCACTAGCTATAAGCTTTCAAACTTTTAAAATATTCTTAGATATGTGGTTCACAGTTTGGGAGCTCTGCCCTGAATCCCCTTTGTTTGGTATTCTGTGGCACTGCTATCGGAGAAATTCACTGCACGTCTACCCTATCCACTATCAAGCACCTGTGAAAGCAGTTTTTCAGTTTACTTTGTTTTGTTTTCTTATTGTCAGCATCAGAAGAATTATTGGAAGTCATTCCTTTTGAATTAAAATATTTGTTGATTCTGAACTGGTACAATTGGGAAAGGTGTTTTAATGTGAAACCCCCAAATTTGAAAGCCTTCTGTTAGAATAAGGTAGATAAGAGAAGAACACGTGGCTCATTCTCATCTTGCTGTCTTTGTATTTTGTGGCCTGTGTTTGTGTGTGTGTGTGTGTGTGTGTGTGTGTGTGTGTGGCGAGGATGGGTGGGTATGAGTAAGTAGTTAGTGTTGAAACTATGTGGAGATCCAGGCTTGACCTAGGACTTCATTTATTGTTAGGGTTATGGTTAGAACTAGGGTTAGTGTTGAAGGTAAGGTTTGGACAAGGTCTAGGAGTAAGTTTTGGTCTAAGTTTTAGAGTTAGGTTTATTTTTATTTTATTTTATCTTGAAATCTGTTTTGATTTCCTCTTTATTTGGAGCTTCTATAACTAGATTATTTCTTGTGTTTATTTTTTTGTTGTTGTTGGAACTGTATCTCTGGTTGTCTGTTTTCAGTGTTGTAGTTCTGTTTTACTTTGCATATTTCCATAACTGGGTTGAATCTAGGAGATATTGTCATATGTGTTAGTCTCAGGCTATTGCTTGCCGTTGTTAGTTCTTGGTCCAAAGAATTCCTTTATTATTTTTTTGTAAGTTTTGTCTGTCTTTGCCAATTCTTTTACTTTCTGTGTATCTGAAAATTACCGAATTTCACTGTTGTATTTGATGGACAGTTTTCTGAATATATGATTCTTTGTTTGCCGTTTATTTCTTTCAGAGTTTTATATATGTCATTCCATTGTCTTACTGTCTTTTTCTTGTATTTGCTGAGAGGTCAGAGGTTAGTCTTATTAGTTGTCCTTTGCAGATAACTTTTTGGGTTTCCTGCTTTGCTATTAGGAGTATTTCCTTATCTTTGGTTTTGAAAAGTTTGAGTATTTCTAGGTGTTTTTCTTTTGGCATCTATATTGAATTACTTGATCTTAGAGAAGTTTTCTTCCAACTCTCAGACAATATTCTCTATGTTTTGTTTTGTTTTGTTACTTTTTTGGTCTCTTCCTCTTCTGTAATTCTAATCATATGTAAGTTATTCCTCTTGATAGTGTCCCACATAAATTTAAAGTCTTAGCATTAACCTTTTGACTTTCTACTTGCTGGTTTTGTATGGGTCCCATTTTTTTCAACTATTTTGTCTATTTGTTTTCTGAGTTTTCCATGGTTTTGTCTTATGTTTTTTTTTGTGATCTCATCTGTAATTTTCTTGCTCTTTCTCACTAACCATTGAAGTTACCTAGTTAGGATTCTTTTAAATTCCTTATCAGCAGTTCTGATACCATTTCTGGTATTATATTTTCAGACTCTGCTGTTCGCTTAGTTTTCACTTTACTTAAAGTACTAAGATTAGGAATGTGATAGGCCTTTGTAAGTATTGCTTAATAAGAGGATTTATTCTTGATTATCTTCAACTACTTGCCTTTTTCTTAATAGTGATATGCTGTATAGCAGGGCTCTGCAAACTTTTTCTGTAAAGGACCAGATAGTAAATATTTTGCACTCTGTGGACCATACAGTTGGTCTCTGTTATAATTATTGAATTCTGTCATGATACCTTGAAATTACCCATAGCTGATATGCAAACAACTGTGCATAGTTATGTGTTAATAAAATTTTCTTTACAAAAATAGTAGATCTAGTATTCTGTACCCTATACTATGGCGGAATGATGCTGCTAACCTCAAGGTCAGGAGTTTGAAACTACCAGCCATTCTGAGGGATAAAGATGAGGCTTTCTGCTCCTATAAAGATTTCCAGCCTCAGAAACCCTGTACAGGGTTGCTATGAGTTGGAAGTGACTCACCATACATATTAGTCCGGTGATGATGGTTATGAGCAATTGGCTTCTGACTGAAAGTTTTGAGTCTACCTGAAAGAAAGCGCTGACAATCTACTTCCAAAACTTCAGCCCTTGAAAATCTTGTGGAGCACAGTTTACTCTGACATACATGGTGCCCTCACGAGTTGGAATAATCTTGATGGCAGTTGGTTTTTAATAATGTATATTAGGAGTCCTTGGATGGTATATGGGTTAAATGTTTATTTGCTAACCACGAGGTCAGCAGTTCAAACCCACCACTTGCTCCATGGAAGAGTTGAGGCTTTCTTCAGTTAAGATTTACAGTCCTGGGAACACACAGGAGCAGCCCGACTCTGTCTTGTAGAGCTGCTAAGAGTTGGGGTTGACTCGATGGCAGTGAGTTAGGTTTTGATTTCTGAATGGTGCAAAGGATTAATACATTAACTGCTAACCAAAAGGTTAGAGATTCAAGTTCACCCAGGAAAAGCTTGACAAGGTGATGTATAGTCCATTAAAAACCCTATGGATTCCAGTTCTACTCTGATACACCATAGGGTCACTGTGAGTTGGAATAGACTCTAAGGGAGCTGGTTTGTCTTATAGATTGTTCAGTGCCATAGAGTGGGTTCTGACTCATAACAGCCCTGTATAGCATTTCAGAGGAAATCCTATACATGGTTTGAACTGCCAACCTTGTGGTTCGCAGTTCAATGCTGATTCTACAGTGCCAAACCAGGAGTCCATAGATTGTGATGGCCATAGTAAATTCCTTCTGTATTCCACACCTTTCCTAACTCCTGAGCACTGTATAATTCCTTACCAAGAAAGCAGACTCCAGATGAGTTGTATAAGGGTCTTTGGGGCCATTCCTAAAAACTGCCCTCAGAGAACATGTTTTCTGAATGTTGTATTAATTGCTGAGAATGGCCTGTATTCTCATTATTGATGATTCAGGCTGGTCTGAAAAAAATGCAGATTTACACATTTAAGTTTTCAAGTTCTTGCCAGAAAAATCTGATAAAACATTTTCATTTTTATGATTTTCATTTATTCCAATTTAAATTTGAAGATAAGAAGGATAGGTTACATTTTATCTTTTGTGATGGTTTTTGTTGTTGTTAAGTGTCATCAAGTTGATTCAGACCCATAGCGACCCTGTATAGAATTTCCAAGGAGGGCTGGTGAGTTTGAACTGATAATCTTGTAGTTAGCATTCCAGTGCTGATGCTAAATCAGGACTCTTCTACTAATATTATCCAGGTTTTGTATATTTCTATTTATTTTTGTATTTTTTTTTTCCATCTTGTTTTGCAAACTACAAAATCCTTAAGGAGACTGTAATGATCTTGGTGGGTTGGGATGCATTCCTGCAGGCTTATATCTTTGATGACAAATGATTTTATAATCTGGGTTTAGCCCACCTTTCCACTCTACCACACATGCACACTGACTATTCAGTCCAGTGCTCTAGATAGCTTGCCCTCCCCCGGAGACTTCACTTAGCTGTAAGGCCCTGCCCTCTGCTTATCTGGAAAATTGTCATTAGCATATCATTTAAGGCTTTACTTAAGGATCTTTTCTTTCAGTCCCTTCCCATGTAGATTTACCTGCTTTTTCAGTGAACCACTATTTCACTGTTGTGTCATTTTCTCACTGGTGGTGGTGGTTATGTGCCACGCAATCAGTTCCGACTCATAGCATCTCTGTACAGGGTTTCTGAGACTGAGTTAATCATCTCTGGATAGCAGTCTTCTCCCCAGACAGGACCTATTACTGATCACACTGCCCCTGGCCATAAACACTTGGCACTTAAGAAAGGACCAGCACATAGAGAGAGGGAAGAAACTTGTCATACAGACTGGCTAATCATAAATGTTCTTCTCCCTGCATTGTTTTATCTGTAGGCATTCTTGAAGTTTTACACTGTGTGTTAGTGGAAAGTCCAGAAGCTCTAAATATTATCAAAGAAGGACATATTAAATCCATTATCTCCCTTCTGGACAAACATGGAAGAAATCACAAGGTAATGAGCCGTTTCACTGACATGAAATGAAATCTCAAATCATTTTGAATATGTTTTTTAAATAAGACTATGTTTTAAAAATTGTGTTAACTTTTTTTGATATTTTTCATCTATTAATAATTATGATTGAGTATTGCTACTTAGTGTTTGTTTATCTCATCAAAGGAGAATGAAGAGTTCTCAGTTTGTGGAGGAAGGAAAATCATTGAGAATATTGGTGTTAAGAAATGACTGGGTCCTAGGTAGTTGGAGAGTTCCTGATTGCTTGAATTTGAAAGGGAAACTGAGACCTCTGAAAATATTCTCCCTTTTCAGGTTCTGGATGTCTTGTGTTCACTCTGTGTTTGCCATGGAGTTGCAGTTCGTTCTAACCAGCATCTCATTTGTGACAATCTCCTACCAGGAAGAGATCTGTTATTGCAGACGCGTCTTGTGAATCATGTCAGCAGGTAAATCCAGAGAGACAGCGTCTTCAGATACTTAGCACAGCACAAGAATTCCTGTTCTGTCTCTATAGCTATGCCATCAGATGGCCTATTAAGCTAATTAGGATCTTTGACATCATTTTGATGAAATAGTTTTGAGTATTTTTTTCTACCAATCAAATGTATAATCATAACAGTATGTATTTACCACCAAACAAATGCATAATGCCATTAATATGCATTCATATGTAGATAGATTATAATTTGCATCTTTTGGAGCAGGCTGGCAATTATACCTTTAGTTAATATTCACTGAGTGCTGTTGCGCCAGCGATTATGCTAAGTGCCTCACATATACCATTAAGCTTGTATTTTTCTAGGTAATATTATTTTCCACATTTTATACATTAAAAATTTAGACATCCAAATAGAACCCAAATCTAATTAATTTGAGAGACTTAGCTCTTAAACAGCATAAACTCTAGTTTCATTCCAAAAAAAAACAGGAAAAGTTTACAGTTTGCAGCATGTTATGTATGGTAGTAGTAACTTTAGCAGCAATCCAGGAAATATTTGATACTTTATCCTGTGTACTTTTTAAAATTCGAGTTTGGTGAATATTCTCTGTTGTGCTTTGCTTGTCTGTGTGTTGTTCAACAGGATCGATTTGAGATTTTCGTGGTTGTGTGCCATCAAGTTAGCACGACTCAACAGTAATCCTGTGTCTAAGGTTGTAAACATTTATAAGAGGAGCAGAAAGCCTCCTCATTCTCTCAAGGAGCAGTTAGTGGAGTCACCTTCTGACCTTGGACTTTGTAGCCCACCAGGGCTCCCTATGCCTTCTGTTAACGAGTGATACTTAAGTGTTGTCGAGGCAATTCCAACTCATAGCAATGTTGTACAGGGTTTCCCAGGAGCAGCTGATGGGTTTGAACCACTGACTGTTTGGTTCACAGTCCAGTGCTTCTCCTACAGTGCCACACCAGCCATCCTAATGAGTGAGTGCTGTTGTTAAGTGCTGTTGAGTCGGTTCCAACTCATAGCTACCCTGTATAGGGTTTCTGATGAGTGGCTGGTGAGCTTGACTACCAACCTTGTGATTCAAACTGACATTGCAGTCCAGCGCATTCACCCACAGTGCCACACCAGGACTCCTGGGATATTCACTAATCCTATTATTACCAAAGAGTATAAGGAGCTCTGGTAGCATAGTGGTTACGAATTGGGCTGCTAACCTCAAGGTCAGCAGTGTGAAACTACCAGCTATTCTGTGGGAGAAAAGAGGAGATTTTCTGCTCGTGTAAAGATTTACTACCTCAGAAACCCTATGCAGGGTCACTATGAATCGGAACCGACTTCACAGCACATAACCAGCACCATAAGTTCCCTTGTAAAATGCAACAACATAGAACTTACTAAAAGCTCTTCTGTTCACAAGAAGACATTAAGACTAGCACAGCTGATAGTCACCTCAGCTCCTTTCTACCGCAGAGCCTCTATAAAAGAAAGTTCAGCACAGGCAGATTTCTACTGCACTCAGTGTCTCCTTTTATGAATTAAATATGATTAATATTAGAGTAAGAAAAAAATACTAGGTCCTTGAGTGACATTGCCAAGTAGTCCAAAAAATAAACTATTCACTGAGTGGTAATTTTAAGGTGGGCTATCACTGCATACAATCTCAGTGGTTGTGTTAAAGATTTTGTAGCATTTAAAGAAGCTGGTACAGATGGCTAATTGCTTTGCTATGAATGAAAAAGTTGACAGTTTCAGTCTACCCTGAGGCACCTTGGAAGAGGCTTGTGATCATCTTCTGAAAAGTCTGTCATTTCAAGCCCTAGGAAGCACAGTTCTAACCTAATACACATGGCGTCATCATGAGTTGGAGGTGACTTGTAGGCAATTGGTTTTGTTTTGTTTTTGTGTTTGTATTTAATATATGATATTTTTTAAAGGCAGGACTAATGATCAGTATAGTGAAATGTATATTAAAGTGATGAAGGTTGTTTGGAAATGTCTCATACGATATACTTATCTCTTTAAAGCATGAGGCCTAATATTTTTCTGGGCGTCAGCGAAGGGTCTGCTCAGTATAAAAAATGGTACTATGAGCTGATGGTGGACCACACGGTGCCATTTGTGACAGCTGAAGCAACACACCTCCGAGTGGGCTGGGCGTCCACTGAAGGGTACTCTCCCTACCCCGGAGGTGGCGAAGAGTGGGGTGGAAACGGTGTTGGAGATGACCTGTTCTCCTATGGATTTGATGGACTTCATCTCTGGTCAGGTAAATGTGATTTATTTTCTTTTACAGTATTCTAAGGAACTCTGGTAGCGTAGTGGTTATGAATTGGGCTGCAAACCGCAAGGTCAGCAGTTTGAAACTACCAGCTGCTCCGTGGGAGAAAGATGAGGCGTTCTGTTCCCATAAAGATTTATAGTCTCAGAAACCCCGTACAGGGTCACTATGAGTTGGAACCGACTCCACGGCACATAAACAACAAGAGAACCTTTTGCCTTGCTAATGATACTGCTTATATTGGATAAAAAGTAAAATTTTATTGAGGGAAAAATAAAACTGATAACAAAGTATAATTTCCAAAGATTATATTGTTTATGAGTAATATATTTTTTTAAAGGGGTGTTCCTATCAACTAGAAAATAAACTTGTACAGTCTTACCTGTCATAATAAGTGTATGTGGCTCTTTCATTTCAAGTTCAGAAGGAACCTAAAATCATGCAAATAATTGAAAAGCATAAGTAAGTTCAACTTTTGCCAGATAATATAATGTGAGAAAGTGGTAAAATGTAATATCTTGACCTTACATTATTTTGTGTCATAGAACTTTAAAAAGTCAATGTAAAGTTTAATCAACCAACTAACAACTATAATCTTTGATGATTTAGTATAGATTAAATATGAATCTGATAAAATATGATACTCTGTTTTCTGATTCATTAGAGGTGTATTTTTGTGGGCTACATTTGAAGGTTTGCCATTTCATTATGTGGATGAGTTTTAAATGCTAAAATTGACTGGAATCTGCAGAAATATACTTGTTTTAATGAAATTGCCTTTAGACTATAGTCCTTATGTGAGTTTGACAGATTTCATAAAGCATTCAATGTTTAGAAGATTCAGAAAATTACCTTACATTATATAAAAAAACGAACTTCACTTATTATGACCTAAAAGTGATACTATTTCATTATTAGTGCTATATATAGGTCTCTTGTCCCTGTTAGGCGCTCCAGTTGGTTCCGATTCATAGTGAATTCATGCACAACCGAGCGAAACACTGCCAAGTCCTGAGCCATCCTCACAATTGCTGCCATGCTTGAGCCCCTTGCTGCTGCCAATGTGCCAGTCCGTCTCATTGGGGGTCTTCCTCTTTTTCACTCACACTCCACTTTACCGAGCATAATGTCCTTTTTAGGGGAATTGTCCCTCCTGATAATATTTCCAAAGTATGAGAGAGAAAATCTTGTCATCCTGGCTTCTAAGTAGCATTCTGGCTGTAGTTCTTCCAACACAGATTTGTGTGTTCTTCTGGCAGTCCATGGTACTTTTAGTATCCTTCCCCAAAACTGTATCACAAATGCATCAATTCTTCTATAGCCTTCCTTATTCATTGTCCATTTTTCCCATGCATGTGAGCCTTTTGAAAACAGCGCTACTTGGGTCAGGCCCATCTTAGTCCTGAAACTGATGATTTTGCTCTTGAACATGTTGAAGAGGTTTTGTGCAGAACATTTGCTTAATGCAGTGTGTAGCCTGATCTCCTGACTGCTGCCTTTTGAGAGTTGATTGTGGATCCAAGAAAAATGAAGCCTTTGAAACCTTAAGTCTTTTCTTTGCGTATCATGATGCTACTCATTAATTCAGTTGTGTGGATTTTGTTTTCTTTACATTGAATTGCAACTCATACCGAAGTCTTGGTCTTGGTCATGGTCATGGTCAGTAAGTATTTTAAGTCCTCTTTGCTTTCTGCATGCAAATTTATATCTTCTACATCTTGCAGGTTGCTGTTGAATATTCCTCTAATCCGGATACCAGCTTCTTCTTCAAATAATCCATTTTATCTGATTATTATACAGTATACAGATTGAATAGGTATGGTGAGAGAATCCAACCCTAGTATGCACCTTGTCTGAAAGACTGCTTCCTGGTCCTGGGCTATGACTAGGTTCTTCTTGAGCACAACAAAGTGTTCTGTAATACCTAGTCTTCACAGTGTTCTCCATAGCTTGGCACGAGCCATAAAGTCGAAAGCCAAAAGCTTTTGCATAGTCAATAA
>NW_006408697.1:1280870-1283200 GCF_000296735.1 Chrysochloris asiatica | reverse complement strand
CTTGTTCTTTGCCAATGCCTTAAGTGCTTCTTCCTGTAGGACCATTGACTCTTGATCATATGCTGCCTCTTGAAATGATTGAATATAGACCAGTTCTTTTTGATAGAGTGACTCTGTGTATACCTTCCATCTTCCTTTGATGCTTTCTGCATCATTTAATATTTTGCCCATTTTTGTTGTTGTTATGAAGGGCTGGTGAATCAACTCCAACTCATAGCGACCCTGTATAGGGTTTCCAAGGAGTGGTTGGTGAGCTTGAATCTCTGACCTTGTGATTCAAACCAACCTTGCAGTACAGCACGTTAAACCACAGTACCACACCAGGACTCCATTTTGCTCATAGAATCCTTCAATATTGTAAGTGTAGGCTTGATGGGTTTTTTTCTTTAGTTCTTTCAGCTTGAGAAATGTTGCATGCAATCTTCTATTTTTGTTTTCTAATTTCAGGTCTTTACACATTTTATTGTAATACTTTCTCTTCTACGGCTACCCGTTGAAATTTTCTCTTCAGTTCTTTACCTCCTCATTTCTTTGTTTTGCTTTAGCATCTTTATAGTGGAAAGCAAGTTTCAGAGTCTGGTGACATCAATTTTGGTCTTTTCCATCTTTCTTGTCTTCTCAATGATCTTTTATTTCTTCTTGTATGATGTTCTTTTTTTCTTATAAGTGTTTATTGTGACTTGAGAGAGAGTTTACTTGGGAGAACATTGATTTTGCACTCATCATTTCATTGCAATGATTATAATCTCCTCCGTGCATTCAACAGTATTTGATTCTTTTTCCTTTGTTTTTGTTTTATTTTGTTTTTTGTTGTTTCTTTGGATGTACACAAAAACACTGAGGAATATATAATCATTCAAACAACCCAAGGGCTCATTATGCAAGCCTGTCTCCTGGCTACCAGCACACAGCTTTTCTCTTTCTAAGAGTCTAGAATCTACAGCTGATCTGTGTCTCCATGTCCTCATCTCTGCTTCCATCTCTGGTGTTGTTGCTTCTCTGGATAGGGACCCATACACCTTTCATGCAATTCTCCCTTGTTGGTACTGGGGATTCTACTTTGCCCCGCACACCATGCAATATTTGTCCTTTTGTGACTGACTAATTTCACTCAGTATAATGTCCTCAAGGTTCATCCATATTATGTGGAGGATTGTAGCTTCGAGGTAGCATAATATTCCATTGTGTGTATGTACGAAAGTTTGTATATCCATTCTTCCATTGATGGGCACTTAGGCTGTCTCCATCTTTTTGCTATTGTGAATAGTACTGCTATGAACATTGGTGTGCATTTATCGACTCATGTTATGGCTTGTATTTCTTATGGCTATATACCAAGTAAAGGAATTTCTGGATCATAAGGCATTTCTGTTTCCAACTTTCTGAGGAAGTTGTTGTCGTTGTTAGGTGCCATTGAGTCGGTCCTGATCCATAGGGACCTTATGCACAGCAGAAGAAAACACTACCTGATCCTGGGCCATCCTCATTACTGTTGCCATGCTTGTCATCAGTGCTGCCACTTGGCCAGTCCAACTCTTTGGGGGTCTTCCTGAGGAAGTAGCATACTGTTTTTCAGAGTGGTTGGAACATTTTGCAATCGAACCAGCAATGTAGTAGGGTCCCAATCTCTACACATCCTTGACAGCATTTATTGTGTTCTGTGTTTTTGAATGTCGCTGTTATTTCTGGTGTGAGATCATTTCGCATTGTTGATTTGATTTGCGTTTTCCTAATAGCTAGTTTTATTTCCACTTAAAACCAAAAGGCCACCACTCGTCTGTCAGTTTGTCTACTGTGGTGGCTTGTGAGTTGCTGTGATTCTGAAAGCTATTCCACCAGCAGGATCACCCATGGTGGATAAGTTTCATATGAGCTTCTAGACGAAGACAGACTAGGAAGAAAGAGTGACAAACTATTTCCGAATAATTAGTCACTGAAAACCTTATGAACAGCAGAGAAACACTGTCAGATATAGTGCCGGAAAAGGAGCCCCTCAGGTTTGAAGGCACTCAAGATGTAACTGGGGAAGAGCGGCCTCCTCAAAGTAGAGCTGACCGTGATGATGCGAATGGAGTAAAGCCTATGGGAGAAAAGCCCACGGGACCTTCATTTGCTGATGGGGCACAACTTAAACTGAAGAGAAACAGCAGTAAATATCCATTGAAAATCGGAACATAGAATGTACGAAGTATGAATCTGGGAAAACTGGAAGATGTCAAAAATGAAATGGAATGCATAAACATCGATACCTTAGGCATTAGTGAGCTGAAATAGATTGGTATTGGCTATTTTGAATCTGATAACCACATGGTTTACTATGCCAGGAATGA
>NW_006408697.1:1277528-1279039 GCF_000296735.1 Chrysochloris asiatica | reverse complement strand
CAACCTTGCTTGTTGAAAGTGAAGAGGACTTAAAATATTTACTGATGAAGATCAAATAGCACAGCCCTTGGTATGGATTACATCTTAATGTCAAGAAAACATAAATTCTCACCACTGGACCAATAAATAGCATTCTTATCAACAAAGAACAAATTGAAGTTGTAAAGGACTTCATTCTTCTTGGATCAACTATCAACACTCATGGAAGCAACAGTCAAGAAATCAAACGACGTATTGCATAAAAAGGTCTGCTGCACAAGACCTTTTTAAAGTGTTGAAGAGCAAAGATGTCAGGTTGAGGACTAAAGTGTGCCTGACCCAAGCCATAATGTTTTCAATAACCTCATATGCATGTGAAAGCTATCATGTTTGGTAAGGTGGAGGGTCAGAGAAAAAGAGGAAGACCCCAAATGAAATGGATTGGCCAAGTGGCAGCATTGATGGACTCAAGCGTGTCAACAGTATTTAGGTTGGCCCAGGATCGGGCAGTGTTTCATTCATAAGGTCACTATGAGCCGGGACCAACTCAATGACACCTAACAACAACAACAAAAATAGCTAGTGATCATGAATGTTTCTTCATATGTTTGTTGGCTGCCCGAATATCTTCCTTGGTGAAGTATCTGTTCATGACCTGTGCCTATTTTTTAATTGAGTTATTTGTCTTTTTCTTGTAGAGGTGTTGTGGTTTTCTGTAGATTGTAGAAGTTAGTCCCCTGTCTGATATTTCATTGCAAAATATTATTTTCCCATTCTGTAGGCTCCCTTTTTACTCTTTTGGTGAAATCTTTGGCTGCATGTAAGTTTCTAATTTTTAGAGTGTCCAAATCATCTATTTTGTCTTCTGTTTGTGCAAATTTCACAGTGTTTGGTAGTCTGTGTGTGACCTATATTAGAGCACTTAAATGTGTCCCTATTTTTTCATTGGTGACCTTACTAATTCTGTAATTCACATTTAGGTCTTTAATCCATACTGAGTTGGTTTTTGTATATGGTGTGAGGTAACAGTCTTGTTTCAGTCTTTTGCATGTCATTTTCCAGTTCTACCAGCACCATCTGTTGAATCGACTATCTCCTCCCCATGCAATATATGTTGGGCCTTTGTCAAAGATCAGTTGGTCATATGTGGATGGGTTAAGTTCTGGATTTTCTATTTTGTTTCATTGAGCTATGTATTGTTCGATGTACCAGTACCAGGCTGTTTTGACCACTATAGCTATGTAGTAAATTTTATTCTTAAGCAGTACTTTGCTGTCTCTTTCCTTTCCAGATAAAGTTAGTGATTTTTTTCTCCATCTCTCTAAAGAATGTCATTATTATTTGGATTTGGATTACATTATATGTGTAGATTGCTTTGGATAGTGTTGACATTTTCACAATGTTAAGTCTTCCTATCTAGGCACTTGGTATATTCTTCCATTTTTGGAAGTCGCCTTTGGTTTCTTGTAGTAGTGTTTTATAATATGTAAAGGTCCTTTGTTTTTCTGGTTACATTTATTCCTAAATATTTC
>NW_006408697.1:1276358-1276968 GCF_000296735.1 Chrysochloris asiatica | reverse complement strand
TGTGGTTCTTTTCATTTTATTTTTACTTATATGGTGGATTACATTAATTGTTTTTCTAATGTTGAACCATCCTTGCATCCCTGATATGAATCCTACTTGGTCGTGATATATTGTTTTTTGATGTGTTGCTGAATTCTGTTGGCTATGATTTTGTTGAGAATTTTTGCATCTGTGTTCATGAGGGATATTAGTCTATAATTTTCTTTCTTAGTAATGTCCTTCCTTGGTTTTGGTATGTGGATTATTCTTGCTTCATAAACTGTATTAGGAAGTTTTCCATCCTTTTTGAAATTCTGGCATAATTTGTGTCGAATTGGTGACAGCTCTTCCCTGAATGTTTGGTCAAACTAACCAATGAAGCTATCTGGACCTGGACTTTTTTTGGTTGGGAGTTGTTTAATTACCTGGTCCATTTCTTCCTTTATTATATGGCTATTCAAGTTTTCTTCTTCACTTTGTATAAGTGTAGGGTAAGGCCATGCTTTTCTAAAAACGTATCCACATCTCCTCGAGATTTTCAAATTTGTTGGAGTACAACTCTTCATAATATTCTGTTAGTATCTTTTTTATTTATTTTAGTTCTGTCGTGGCATCAGCCATGTGATTTGTG
>NW_006408697.1:1257688-1275691 GCF_000296735.1 Chrysochloris asiatica | reverse complement strand
CCCATTTGGGTATCCAATGCCCAAGCTGCCCATCTCTGTCTACTCTGTGAGCCATGTGATTTTTAATTCATGTTATTTGTGTCTTCTCCCTCTTTTCTTTTGTTAGGTTTGCCAATGGTTTGTTGATTTTGGTAATCCTTTCATTCTTTCTTTCTGGTTGTTTTGTCCCTTTTCAAAATTGGTGTATTAAAATCTCCCACTATTATTGTAGATTTGTCCATTTCTGTCTTCAAATCTGTTCGAGTTTACTTTATATATTTTGGAGCTCTTTCATTGGGAGAGTAGATATTTATTATGGTTGTGTCATCTTATTCAATTGACCCTTTAATCCTGACATAATGTCTGTCTTTATCTCTTATGCTGGTTTTTGCCTTGAAGTTTATTTTATCAGAGATAATTACTCTTGCTCGTTTTTTGTTGCAATTAGCTTGGTATGGTTGTTTTTTCCATCCAGTGACTTTTAGTCTGTTTTTTTCCTATGTGTAAAGTGTGTATCTTGCAGACAACATATTGAAGGCTCTTGTTTTCTTATCCATTCTGTCACTCTCCATCTCTTAACTGGGGCATTTAATCCATTGACATTCAGTGTAATTATCAATAGGTATGATTAATTGTTGTCATTATTATTTGTTGGTTTTTGTGGCACTCCTGTTTTCTTTGTTCTTCCTGCCCATGTATGTTTAGTTCCTATTTTTTATGTTTTTTCTTGATAGTTTCTTCATAGTGTTAATGTTTCCAGGTTCTTCATGGATTTTCAGTTTCTTGGTATGTTATGAAGTATTAATTTTCTTTGAGGTTTCCCTATATTCTATTAACTTTTTCCTCCATTTAAAACAATCCATTTTATCCTGCAGTCTACCTGCAGTCTTCAACCTGGATCTCTGTTCCTATGTTTTTACCTTCTTTCACATTATAATTATTTTGATCCTCTGAATTAATTCTTATAGTTTTGTTCTGTTCTGGACTCTTCATTTGTTGATTGAGTTCTGGGTGGTGTTTCCATGTATGCCAATCGCTGTTTGTGGTCTGTTCTTGTTGGTTCTTAGTCCACAGAACTCCCTTTAGGGTATTATGCAGTGCAGGGTTGGCTTTGGAAAAATCCCTTAGCTTCTGTTTATCCGGAAATGTTTTTGTTACACCTTTGTATTTGATTGAAAGCTTTGCTGGGTAGATGATTCTTGGTTGGCAGTTTTTTTCTTTCAGGCTTTTATATATGTCTCCCCATTGCTTTCTTGCCTGCATGGTTTCTGCTGAGATATTGGAGTTTAGTCTGATTTGCTTACCTTTGTAAATAACTCTTCTCTTTTCCCTAGCTGCTTTCAGGAATCTTTCTCAAATTTGATTTTATGAGCTTGATTATGATATGTCTTTGTGATTTTCTTTGGATCTATCCTGCCTGTGGTTCGTTGAGCTTCTCCAATGCTTATCTTTTTGTTTTTCAGGTTGTTAGGGAAAGTTTCTTCCAGCAGGTCTTCAGCTACATCCTCGGTGGTCTTCTGTGATTCTTCCTGTTCTGGACTGTCAGTACTTCTTAAGTTATTCCTTTTCATGTTGTCCCATATAAATTTAGACTTCCTTCAGATTCTTTTAAATCCCTTTTTCTTCTTGTTCTTTTCTCTTAGCAGTACTGAGACTTTTGTCTTCCAGCTCACTGGTTCTGGTTTCCACCTTTCTGTTCCACTCCTTAGCCCTTTCAGTATATTGTCCATTTCTGATATTTTATTATTAATCATTTGGACTTCTTTTTGCAGGTTTTAAATTGTATCCAATGTTGTGTCTATCTTACTTGATTGTTCCTGTAGCATTTTCCTGACTTCTTCCTTATTCTTCTCCATCTCTCTGTAGAGTGTTTGGATGCATCTCAATATCATTCTCCTGAAATCCTTCTCAGGCATTTCCAAAGCCTGCCCTCCTTCAAGTGGGAAGTTTAGGTCTACCTCCAGCTCATTTGTCTCTGTTACTCTATCTATTTTCTGGACATGTGCTGATATGGTCAGTTGTTTCTTGGCCATCGTCAATAATTGTATTATTATGCTCTCTGATTGCCTCCAGGTAGACGTGATCAGGAGATGGGCTTGCCTTTTCACTTTTCTTATTACTCAACTTAGAATAACTGTAACAGGTATTGGCTCTCTATCTGGTGTATAACCCTGGTATTGGCTCTTGCCTAGATGGTGGGGTTATAGAGGATGTGATTGTAGCTTGGCTATGTGACTGCAATTACTGTCTCTTATTGGATAGTATTGGGAGAGAAAGAGCCTCCTCTAAAGGTAAAAGGGGGACCAAAAAGTACGGCAACAAACTAAAGTAAAAAAACAAAAACAAAAACAAAAAAAACCCCAACAGATTAGATACTATAGTCTATAATTGCAGAAAAGAAAAAGAAGAATCTGTAGCAAAATATGAGTATGACTTTAACATCCCTCTCTCGGCTTCTTGCCTTTTAGGCTGTCTGAGAAATTTCAAGATGTTACTGTTAATCCTTGTGACATAACTCAGGATTTAATTTTCAGCCTGTTTCCTTTTTACTGTGTCTCTCTGCCATTCCACAAACCCTGTTCAGGCCTTTTTCCTAGTGATAAATAGATCAGGGCCGGTTGTAGCCATTTTAAGCAGTGTCCCTTCTTATTGATCTTTGCTGAGAAGATCTATTTGCATGCGTAGTAAAACCTTCTGGGGATAGTCCACTTCCTCAGGCACACCTTTTAGTCACCAGTGAGAGACCAATGAACAGAGAGGGAAAACAATAATGTCCACACCTTTATCTCCAAGGATGGGTCAGACCTCTGTGATGAGAGTGCTACTCTGATCCTTCATCCACTCCATCATGCCCAAGATGACCACTCTGGGCTCTGCTGTCTGCCACAGACCAGAAAACACACTGCCTTTTTTGTGTGTGCTAGCTACAGATTCCGTGGGCTGTAAGCCTTCACACTTTCTAAATATTTCTTTATATGTAGTTCAGAGTTCTGGAAACTTTCCTTGAACCTGTTTCATCCGGTATTCTGTGCTGTTGCTATCGTAAGTCTGCATTACACTTCTCCCTAACCTGCCATTAAGCCCCACCTCCCTGTATGGTATTCTTGATGTCATCCCATAACTCTTCTGGTCTTCAGTCATTAGTGTCTAAAGCATCAAATGATGCAGTAGATGCTCTTGAGATGATCTTTACATTTAGGTGTGATACGTTCAAGTTCATATTTAGGTTTTCGTGGACTTGTTTTCATTTTCTTCAGCTTCAACCTGAACTTGAATATGAGCAATTGATGACCAGTTTCACAGTCTGCCCCTGTCCTTGTTTTGGTTGATGGTACGGAGACTTTCTACCATCTTTTCCTACAGATGTACTCAATTATATTTCTTTGTATTCCATCTGGTGAGGTCTTCTATGTGTCCGGTCATCATTTATGTTGTTTAAGAAAGTTATTTGCACTGAATAAGTCATTAGTCTTGTAAAATTATATCATGTAAGATCTCCAGTGAACTCTGTTTTGAGAAGGCAGCTCTTCCCAATCACAGCTTGAGTGAGTTCCAACCTGAGGGATTCATCTTCTGGCCTTATATCTCATGACATTTGGGTGTTCTTCATCATGTTTTCATTTTCTGGCACTATTCCTGACAGTGTTGCACTGCTATTCATAAGGGTTTCAGTAACTAAATGTTCAGAACTACTCTGCCACTCCTCCTTCCTAGTCTGTCTTATTTTGGAAGCTCAGCTAAAACCTATCCACAATGGGTGACCCTGCTGGTATTTACTGTACTGGTAACACAGCTTCCAGCATCACAGCCACAACAAGCCACTATAGTAGGACAAACTGACAAAATTACTGGTGGTTATATAGGCTTTTGTTGTTGTTGTGTTATTAAGTACATAGTTCCAATGCATAGTGACTCTGTATAGGATTTCCAAGGAAATGCTGATGGGCTTGAACTGCGAACCTTGTGGTTATAGTCCATTGCTTATCCTATAGTACCACTTAGTAACCTATAATACATTAAAAAATATATTGAATATATCTAAGTGCTTATGGTGATGAATTTATAAACAAAAGAGTTTAGTATCCTATACAGTTTCCCTGTGAGTCAGAACTGACTTTCTGGCATTTACCAGCACAACAAGTATAGTTGTATTTAACAGCAATACTTACTGAATTTTTCCAATTCTGTGTGAATAGCTCAGGTGTCTAGAAGAGAATGTTGGGGTATATGTTTGGAAGTCGGTGTAATAGCATCACTTTCTTGTACCACAAATACACAGTGGTAACCAGAGTGTGTCTATCCATTTCCATAGTGTATTTCTCTACTGGCCAGCCAAAAGTAAAGAACATTAGTTTCAGAAAATATATCAAAGATAAAAATAGGATAATACCTATTTTATAATATATTTTAACTGTAATTCTTTAGTTATTGTTATCCTGATATTGCTCTTTGGATATCTTCAGCTTTTAGGATAGCCCAACATGAAATAAGTACTCTACTGAATGAAATATGTTAGCTTCTTTTCTCTTTTCACAAAGTATTAAGGAGAAAACATTAATCTGATAAGACAGTGAAGAATTGGTTCCACTTATCATAGCCATGGGTCCTGGTGTGGTGCTATAGGATAAGCACCGGACTTCTAACCTCAAGATTGGTGTTTCAAATGCATCACCCTCTCCTTGGGAACCCTACATAGGGTTGCTGTGAGTCAGAACCAACTTACTGACCCTTGGCAACAACATCATAGTCATATGTTGTTGACTTTAGTTTTATTATTTTCTTCATATGTTGTTGTTGTGGTTAAATGCTGTAAAGTCAGTTCCGACTCCCAGTGTCCCTGTGTAATGTTTTTGTGGAGTGGCTGATGGATTTGAACTGCTACAGTGTGGTTAGCCTACCTTACTTATCCTACAGTACCATGTCAGGACTCACTCTCTCTCTCTCTCCCTCTCTTTCTATCTATCTGTCTATCTATCTATCTATCTATCTATCTATCTATCTATCTATCTATCTATGTGTGTGTGTGTGTATGTGTGTATATGTATGCGTATGTATATATAAAATTGTTATTGTGTGACATCTCTGCTCTTCAACACTTTAGTAAGTCTTGTGCAGCAGATTTAAATATATCCCACTTGAATTTAGATGCCATTTCAAGAGCAGACTTGCTGCATTAGACAACAATGACTGAAGACCAAAGAGTTATCAAATGACATCAAGAACATACAAGAAGAAAGCAAAACGTCATTAAAAAGAAGGAAAGAAAGAAAAGACCAAAATGAATGTCGGAAGAGACTCTGACATTTGCTTTCGAGTGTTAGAGAAGTTAAAGTGAATAGAAGAAATGAAAAAGTAAAATAACTGAATAGAAAATTTTGAAGGGCAGCTCAGAAAGAAAAGGTAAAGTATTACAATGAAGTACACAAAGCATCGACTGCAAACATTGAAGAATTCTGTGGGTAAAATATTGAATTAATGCAGAACACATTGAAAGATGATGAAAGGAATACATAGAGCCACCGTACCAAAAAGAAGTGGTTGGTGTTCATCCATTTCAAGAAGCAGCATATGGTCAAGAACTATAGTACTGAAGGAAGAAATACAATCACACTGATGGCAATGGTGAAAAACAAGGTTCCAGGAATGGACAAAATACAAACTGAAATCTTTCAATGAATAAAGCACTATAGGTGCTCACTTGTCTATGCTAAGAAACTTGGGAGACATTTACTTGGCCAACCAATTGGAAGAGATACATTCCAAAGAAACGTGACCCAATGGAATGCAGAAATCATTCAACTGTATCATTAATGCCAAATGCAAGTAAAATTTTGCTGAATGTGATTCATAAATGGTTGTAACATTATATTGGCATGTAACTGCCACAAATTCAACCCGGATGTAAACATCAGATAGAACTTGGCAGAAAGCAAAGAATACCCCCCCCAAAAAAAGTTTAATTGTGCTCTATTGATTTCCTGGTATGGCTCTGTGGGTTAATGTGCCAGACTGCAAAGCCCTTTGAACTGCAAGGTCGGCAGTTCAAGCTCACCAGTTGCACCTTGGGAACCCTATACAGGGTCGCTATGGGTCGGAATCTACTCGACAGCACTTAACAACCATAACAACAATTGACTATGCAAAGATATTCTACTGTGTGAATCATTATAGACTATGAACTACATTGTGAAGAATGAATATTCCAGAACACTTAATTGTGCTCATGAGGAACATGTATCAGGTGTTAGAACACAACAATGGGTTACTGAGTGGTTTAAAGTCAAAAAATGTGTGTGCATCAGCATTGTGTTCTTTCATCATAATTATTCAATCTGTATACTTAGCAGATAATTCAAGAAATGGGATTATATAAAAAAAGACTATGGCCTCAAGGTTGAAGGAAGCATCCTTAACCACCTGTGATATGCAGATGATACAACCTTGCTTGCTTGCAGGAGGTGAAGAGGGCTCAAAATACTTACTGACACATTGCATCTCAATGTAAAGAAAACAAAAGTCCTCACAAATGTACCAGTAAGCATCATGATGAGTGGAGAAAAGACTGAAGTTGTCAAAGACTTCGTTTTGCTTGGATCCACAATCAGCATTATGGAAACAGCAGTCAAGAAATTAAATGATGTATTGCATTTGGTGTCTCTTTCGCAAAAGATATCTTTAAAGTATTAAAAAGAAAACATACCAATTTGAGAAGTAAGGTGCACCAAGAACCAAGCTATGGTCTTTTCAGCAACCTCATATGTATGTAGTAGTTGTTCAATCAGTAGGGAAGACCAAAGAAGAATCGATGCATTTTAATTAAGACATTGGAGAAAACTGTTAGAAGTACCATGGATTAAAAGAAGAGCAAGTAAATCTGTGTTGGAAGAATTCCAGCCTTAATGCACCTTAGAAGCCAGGATGACAAATGTCGTCAAGTTGGTTCCAACTTACAGCGACTCTGCATAGGGTTTCCAAGGAGCAGTTCACACCGACCTTGCAGCCCCGTGTATTAGCCTGCAGTGATACAACAGGATTATATATATATATATTTGTTGTTGTTGTTATGTGCCATCGAGTCGTTTCCGACCCATAGCGACCCTGTATAGGATTTCCAAGGGTGTAAATCTTTACGGGAGTAGAAAGCCTCATCTTTCTCCCGCGGTGCAGCTGGTAGTTTCGAACCGCTGACCTTAAGGTTCGCAGCCCGATTCATAACCACCACGCTACCAGAGCTCCTTATATATATATATATATATAAATATGTGGGAGTGGGGTGACACACTGGACTGTGAACCACAAGGTTGCAAGTTTGAGCCTACCAGCCACTCCTTGAGAGAAAGATGAGACTGGAGCCTTGGCAACCTTGCACATAGTCACTATGAGTCACAACCAACTTGATGGCACTTAAGGAGAAGTAAAAAAAAAACAAAACATTGCTACAAGACCGGGCTTATTGTTCTGTTAGAGACTTGTGGAAAGCCTGAGACTATGGCCCTTAGTCACCTATCAGGCCTAGAACTGAACTCCTCCATGTGGCTCAAGTTTGAATCAGCTTCATATTGTTAGGTGCCATTGAGTGGGCTCTGATTTACAGGGACACAATGTACAACAGAAGGTGCTCTGGTAGTGTAGGGGTTACGAGTCGGACTGCTAACCTCAGGGTCAGTGGTTCGAAACTACCAGCTGTTACGCAGGAGAAAGATGAGGCTTTCTGCTCCCATAAAGATTTACAGCCTCAGAAACCCTGTTCAGGGTCACTATGAGTCGGAACCGACCCCACAGCACATAACAGCAGCAGCAATGTACAGCAGAATGAGCTATTGCCTGATCTGGTACCACCTCTACACTTGCAATTTCTTTTTGAAGTTTTTATTGTGAATCGAGTGATAGTTTACATGGGAGAACACTGATTTTCGACACTTGTTTTTGAACCCATTGTTGCAGTCACTGCCAATCCATCTGATTGAGGATCAAACAACAGACGCCAATCCATCTGATTGTTGTTATTAAGTGCTGTCAAGTTTGTTCTCACATATTATAGACCCTTTAATGGTTATGAATCAGGCTGTGAACTGCAAGGTCAGCAGTTCAAAACTACCAGCTGTTCCACGGGAGAAAGATGAGGCTTTCTGCTCTCATAAAGATTTACAACCTCGGAAACCCTGTACAGGGTTGCTATGAGTTGGAACCGACTCCTCGGCACATCACAACAGAGACAACATAGGGTTTCTGAAGAGTGACTGGTGTGTTTGAATTGCCAATCTTATGGTTACCAGTCCAGTGCTTATCCTACGTAACTTTCCTGAGACTCCGGATAATATTATAAGATGAACAAAATCACTAGAGAGTTCCTTAGAATAATCAAGTGTTTGAGACCAAAATGTCAGCCTTTGCTTAAGGACAAACTTCAGAAGGCAGGGAGGGTTAGGGAAGAAAGAGGAATGAATCTGGAAATACAGTGACTATGTTGGAGAAGTGATTTTACAGTGTTGGATTTGCAGTCAGTGACATGAAACAAAATGTGTATGAAAATGGATTTGCTTTGTAAAGTGCCATTCAATTCACAACAAAAAGATTAAGGGGGGAAAAAAAAGTATGTAGACATAGATGGAAGATATGCCTAGAAACAACTGCCTCACATTTTGATGTCTTTGTTTCATAAAGGTTTCTCTGAATTTACAGCAAAGAAAAGCAATGTCTTGCCACTATGGTTCCAGTTCCTACATGCACAATGTGATGGTTGATGTTTTGTGTCAGCTTGACTGAGATTCAGCGTAATTTGGATCTTCTGCAAGAAGCCACTCTCCTATCCCTTTTCATTTTGATTGTTGAATTAGAATTAATAGTATTAAATAATTGCAATCTCAGAGAGAGAGCACATGTCTTTATCATTTAACATTTTGTAACTGAAGGGTAGAAATGTTCCTTGGAATAAGGATTTGGCACAGTGGCAAAAGTTTGAGCTATGTCTTCATTTATTCTTTCTAGTGTATAAAACCTTGTGCAGTGTTGGTATGTTCCTTATGTGAGTGCAGAACTGAATTTTGAACACCCACATCAACAGGTGCTTATAAAGGCTAAAAATGTGCTTTTAGAAGATTTAAATGTAGAAAATAAAAATAAAGGCATATTATAGAATAGTTCTGGAACAGATTGGTGTAGTTTTCTTAACTCAGGACTTTAATTCAGACTACTGATAGCTTCCTTTTTGGATAATGCAGAGGATAGAAAACTATTTCTCATTTGAATTTGATATGAATTTCTATAAATGCAATCTAAAAATGCAACTAAATGGATTAACCATTGGGAGTACCTTAGGTAGTTCACTAATAATCATACTTAGTTATCTACTTGTTTTAGGCATTGTAAAACAATTTACCATGGGAACTTTCAAATAGTCACTCAATTAGCTTAATAGTTAAAAAGCTTACTAAATCTTCTTTGTCATGAAATAATTCAATGAAAATTAAAACAAATCAATTGACAAGTAATTGCCTCTCACAAAATAACATATGAATGAATGATCACATTTTCCTGATTCCATTATCCTTATATAGTTTTAATTTTAGTTTATAGCAGAAAGAGGATTTAGTACTTTTTTTAAAAGGCTAACATTATGAAGTACCTGCTCTATTAGCAACTTTGAAGACAGTTTTACCTGTAAACCACTAGGTTAGTCTTCATAGCAGCTATACAAGGTGATGGTATTTGTTTCCTATTTATTAGAAATCAAGTTTCTGAGAAATTAAATAATTTGTTGATGGTCATGCAATTACTAGGTGATAAGATATCTGGTATAGCACTATAGGATAAACACTGGACCGAGAGGTCAGTTTGAACCACAAGGTCGATGGTTCAAACTCCACAGTCACACCTTGGAAACCCTATATGAGTCAGAAACTATAGGCGTCAGGAACCTTATGTGAATTAGAACTGATGTGACAGCATTTAACCATGACAATAAAAGATATCTGTGTCTTTCCCTGAAGATTTTCTGATGACATTATGTAATATATTTCCTGTTCTAAGGTTATTTTTGCATTAAATCCCATTCCCTTTGCATGCACAATTTTTTGGGGTATCAAAATATCCAATTCACAACAAAAATAGTGGCAAGAGTCTCAAAAACAACATTTTTTTAACCCAAAGGGTTTGCTCTATATCAGTTTGCATTCAAGTTTATTCAATTGTGAGGTTGTGATTTCATGTTTAAGACCTACTCAGATCTTTCACTTTGACTTTGAAGATGACACTCTTGGATAAAAATATATTCCCTCCTTAATATTTCCTCCCAATAGGTTGTATTGCCCGGACTGTAAGCTCACCAAACCAACACCTGTTGAGAACAGATGATGTCATTAGTTGCTGTTTAGATCTAAGTGCCCCAAGCATCTCCTTCCGAATTAATGGCCAGCCTGTTCAAGGGATGTTTGAGAATTTCAACATTGATGGCCTCTTCTTCCCAGTTGTTAGTTTCTCTGCAGGAATAAAGTGAGTATTTCTATTTTGGGCTCATTTTCTTTGTCACAGCTCGCAGCCCCTGCTCTCCCAGAAGACTGCACTGGAGGCAACTCTTTCTCTAACCTTTGTTTCTCGCTTCTGGGCATCTGTTTGTCCCTTGAAAAAAGAGGTGACGTTCATCCAAGAAGGAACTCTTGGGAGGTGGAGTTGCTGATCCTCAGAGTCTGCCAGGTAGATGTGGGCAACCAGGCGACTCTTTGCAGACTGACATCCTGAAATATTTCAGCACATTGCTCTTTACTTAATGAGGGGAAATGAATAATATTATAAGGCACGCACTTACATTCTTATATCAGTTTTGAGTCCCTCGTTTCACTCCACGTCCTCTTATTCCTAAAGAACAGAAGTGTTGTTGATTGGGCCAGGATGGCTCCTTTCTAAATTACTCTTTGTTACACTTACATCTTCTGACTAACTGATAGAAGATGAAGATTTTCTTTCACTTGTTCATTTTGTGGTATGAACAAAGAGAAATGACAATTAAAATTATAGTTCATTAAAATTCATTCAAAGTAATAAACAACAGGTGGTCTGTTACAAGGAACTGCTCTTGTCCTTTACAAATAGATCCATGCACTAACTAACCTACCACAGAGGAGCGCTGGTGGCATAGTGGGTTACGAGTTGGACTACTAACCACAAGGTCAGTAGTTAGATTGAGGTTTTCTGTTTCCATAAAGATTTATAGGCTCAGAAACCCTGTACAGAATTGGGTCAGATTCGATGGCTCACAACTACTATCACCATACTTAGTCTGTACCCCTGGTATGACATTGTAAGATAAGCACTGGATTTCCAACTGTGAAGTCCATGAATCAAACCCACAAGCTACTTTTTGGAAGCCTTAAACAGGGTCGCTATGAGTCGGCACTGACTTGATGGTACTTACCAGCAATATACTTAGACCAGCCCATGTGATTTTACATGTCTTAACAGTTAGAGCAAATCTGCTCATTCCCTGTGAATTACTGGGCACTCTGGGACATTGAATGACCTGTTACTATGAACATATACTAAATTCCAATGGAAATATGATGCATGACTATTTTTCCAGTGGTTGATAAGTTTCTCTGATACATTAACCAGGATTAATCAAGTTTTCTCTTTTGACAATTAGGATACCCTCACTTTTGCCTTTTATGATTAGATGCTCTTAGATTGTAAGGCAATGCAATAATGATGCTAGGGGATGAAAATGTGACTTCTGGTAAAGTTAATTTTATACTAATAATTTATTTTCAATGTGTGGTTGATTAGGGACATTATGTACGGCAGAATATAACTAATCCTGACATGACTCTGTTTCAGAGTACGCTTTCTGCTTGGCGGGAGACATGGCGAATTTAAATTCCTTCCTCCACCTGGGTATGCACCTTGCTATGAAGCTGTTCTGCCAAAAGAAAAGCTGAAAGTGGAACACAGCAGAGAGTACAAGCAAGAAAGAACATACACACGGGACCTACTGGGCCCCACGGTTTCCTTGACCCAAGCAGCCTTCACGCCGGTTCCTGTGGATACCACCCAGGTACCTGGATGGATTCAAGAATGCCATGTGGTATTGTAGTCATTCTGATAGGCAGTGGCTCTACCCCATTTCAGACTACACCCACAGTAGCACACTTCACTGCAATACAGTTCACTGGCATAACTGAAACAAGTGGTACAAATGATGCTCTAGAAACAAGTGGTACAAACGATGCTCTCAACCCTGTCCTCACACACATTTCTACTCTTGTCTCCTTTTGTAAAGGGCGATCCCAGCCCACTTACATAAATTGACTTCATAATCCACTCATGGGTCACAATCTGAAGTTTTAAAAACACTGCACTGGTTACCTATAAGGTTTTATTAAAATACTTGATATTTACAAAATGTTATTTATATTAATATTATTATTCATATTGTTGTTGGTTTGTGAACCATCAAGTTGATTCTGATTTATGGCAACACTGAATAGGATTTCTGAAGAGCATCTGGTGGGTTTGAACCATAGACCTTGTGGTTAGCAGTCCAGTGCCACACAAGGACTCTATTTTACTTATTTCTAAATGGACAATATTAGCAACCAGTGGAAATAGGTGGGAAAATTATACAAGCAATTTTAAGTTCCAATACATTAACATAATTTAATATCTGGGAAAGAGTTCCATACTTTACATAATGCGTACTGGTGGTGGTGATGGTAGTCATGTGCTGTGGAGTCGGTTCCAAATCATAGCAACCCTGTATCAGATTTCCAAGGCTGAAAATCTTTAGGGGAACAGAAAGCCTCATCTTTCTCCCACAGAGAAGCTGGTAGTTTGGAACTGCTGATTGTGAGATTAGCAGTCTGACTTGTAACAGCTACCCTACCAGAGCTCCTTAATACTACATGTTGTTGTTGTTAAGTACCGTGGAGTCAATTACAACTCACAGTGACACTGCACAGGGTTTCTGAGGCTGTAAATCTTTACGGGAGCAGAAAGCCTCATCTTTCTATCGTGGAACGGCTGTTAATTTCAAACTGCTGACCTTGAGGCTAGCAGCCTGATATGTAACCACTACACTACCAGAGCTCCTTTAATACTACATACTGTTGTTGTTGTTGTTGTTGTTAGGTGTCATTGAGTCGGTACCGACCCATAGTGACCTTATGCCCAGCACAACGAAACTCTGCCCAATCCTGGACAAACCTCACTACTGTTGCCATGCTGGAGTCCATCGATGCTGCCACTTGGCCAATCCCATCTCACTGGGGGTCCTCCTCTTTTTCTCTGACCCTGCACCATAACAAACATGATATCATTCTCCAGCGACTGGTCCCTTCTGACAATATGTCCAAAGTATGAGAGCTGAAGTTTGGCCATCTTGGCCTCCAAGGAGCACTCTGGCTGCAACTCTTCCAAAACAGATCTATTGGTTCTTTTGGAAGCCCATAGCACTTAAAATATTCTCCTCTAACACCATAACACCATAACTCAAATGCATAAATTCTTCTACGATCTTCTTTATTCATCGTCCAGCTTTTGCATGCATATGAGGTTATTGAAAATACCATGGCTTGGGTCAGGCACACCTTAGTCCTCAAGCTGACATCGTTGCTCTTCAACACTTAAAAAGGTCTTGTGCAGCAGATTTGCCTAATGCAATACATCGTTTGATTTCTTGACTGCTGCTTCCTTGAGTGTTGATAGTTGATCAAAGAAGAATGAAGTCCTTGACAACGTCAGTCTTTTCTCCGTTGATATGAATGTTGTTTATTGGTCCAGTGGTGAGGATTTTTGTTTTCTTGACATTGAAATGCAATCCATACTGAAAGCTGTGGTCTTTGATCTTCATCAGTAAATACTTTTTTAAGTCCTCTTCACTTTCAGCAAGCAAGTTTGTATTATCTGCATATTGCTTTAATTTTTTCTTCAGTTCCCCAGCTTGAGAAATGCTGAGTGTTTTCTTCTTTTTGGTTTTCTGATTCCAGATCTTTTCACATTTTGTTGTAATAGTTGGCTTTATTTATCTTCTTGAGCTGATCTTTGAAGTTTTCTGTTCAGCTCTTGGACCTCCTCATTTCTTCCATTTGCTTTAGCATCTCTACGCTGGAGAGCAAGTTTAAGTGTCTCTTCTGACATCCATTTTGACCTTTTCCTTCTTTCTTGTCTTCTCAATGACTTTTTGCTTTCTTCATGTATGATGTAATGTATCAAATCTGTTCTTCAGATGATCTCTAAATTCAGGTCACTAATGTCTAAGATATTGATGTTTATGAGTTCCATTTCATTTTTGACAACTTCCAATTTCCCCAGATCCATACTTCATACATTCCATGTTCCAATTTTCAATGGATGTATGCAGCTGTTTCTCTTCATTTTTGAGTTGTGCCCCATCAGCAAATGAAGATTCTGTGGGCTTTTCTCCCACGAGCTTAACTCCATTCACATCATCCTGGTGAACTCTCCTTTGAGGAGGCAGCTCTTCCCCAGTCGCATTTTGAGTGCCTTCCAACCTGAGGGGCTCATTTTCTAGCGCTATAATCTGACAGTGTTTCTCTGCTATTCACAATGTCTTCCTAGTCTGTCTTCGTCTGGAAGCTTATCTGAAACCTGTCCACCATGGGTGACCCTGCTGGTCTTTAAAATACTGGTGGCATAGCTTTCAGAATCACAGCAACTCACAAGCCACCATAGTACGACAAACTGACAGACGAGTGGTGGAATACTACTACATACTAGAAGTACATATTTAACTGTTGTTGTTAGTGCTTTCATGTCAATTCAGACACATAGCGACTCTGAATACAACAAATAAAACACCGCCTGGCCTTGTGTACTCTTCACAGTCATTGCTGTGTTTCAGCCCAATGTTGCAGCACTATGCCCTTCCACGTCATGGTGGATCTTCCTCTTTTTTTGCTGACTTCCTTTGCTTCACCAAGTCTGGTGTCCTTTTCCAGGGACTGGTTCTTCCTGATAACATGTCCAAAGTTCGTGAGCGATGTTTCACCTTTCTCACTTATAAAGGAGCATTCTGGCTATACTTGCAACACAGATTTGTTCATTCAGTTAGTTGTTGATTTGGTTAATATTCTTCCAGCTCACTGGTTCTGCCGTCCAGCTCTTCTATTCTACTTCTTTGCCCTTTCAGTGTATTGTCTATTTCTTATAGTCTATTATTCATCATTTGTACCTCTTTCTGTCGGTTTTGAATTATTTCCAATCCTGTATCTATCTTAATTGATTGTTCCTGTAGTGGTCTCCTGACTTCTTCCTTCTTTTTCTCAACTTCACTCTAAAGTGTTTTGAAATGTTTTATAACAATTTCTTCTGAATTCCTTCTGAGGCATTTCCAAGGCTTGCCCTCCTTCCAGAATGTAGTCCAGATGTTCCTCTAGGCCATTTTTCTCAGATATTTTATCTTATTTCTGGACATGTGCTGATATGGTCATCTGCTTTGGCTTCTTGGACATGTGTGGCCTTAATAATTAATTGAGTGTGTGTTTTGGTATTTTTTATGCTTTCTGATTGCCTCCCGGTAGATGTGATCAGGATGTGGGCTTCCCTTTTCACTCTTCTTATTGCTTAATTCAGAGTAAGTTTTGCAGGTGTTGTCTGCCTCCCTGGTGTATTGCACTTAGTATTGGTTCTTGCCTAAATTGTGGGGTTTTATAGGGTGTGATTGTAGCTTGAGTATATGGCAGCAATTGCTGTCTCTTCTTGGGTAATATAGGGAGAGAAAGATTCTCCAAAAGGTAACAAAACAAAAACATCAAAAATACAACAACAACAAAAAAAACTAGATTGGATACTGTAGTCTATAATCGCAGAAAATGGAGAGGAGGGAGAAAAAAAAAAATCTGTAGCCTAATATGAGTATGATTTTAATATCCTCTTTCAGCTTCTTGCCTTCAAGACTGCCTGAGAAATATCAAGATGCCATTGTTGGTATTTATGCTGTTTTTCAGGATTTAATTTTGGCCTGTTTTGTTTTTAAACTCTCTGTCCCTCTCCACACTCCCTGGTCTGTCCTTTTCCCTGTTAGTAAACAATTCAGGGCCAGCTATGGCTGTTTTGAGCTGGCAGCCTATACCTTTAAATGCTGAGCATCTCTGTGCACATGCGTGGCAGAAGAACCCACCAGTGGTGGAGGTGGGGGGTGTCCACCCACTGAGGCACCCTTCTCTTGTCACCAGAATGGAGGTGTGCAAACATTGAGGAGCCAATGAATAGATACCAAAAAAACATCAGAACAAAGCAAAACCATCAACATATATTCTCCGCTTTTGCTCCTAGGTTCCCATGGTATTATTTTTCCGCTGATCTGCTTGCTCCCCTGTTCGGTCTTGCCCAATTGTCGACTCTGGGCTGCTGAGCCCTGCAGATTATAAAGTACCAGACTTTTTATTTCTGCTACAACTTCCACTAGCTATAATCCTTCAAACTTTTTAAACATTCCTAGATATGTGGTTCAGGGTCTTGGAGCTCTGCCCTGAACCCACTTTGCCTGGTATTCTGTGGGATTGCTATCGGGGAACTTCACTGCACCTCTACCCTATCCGCCAGCAAGCCCTGTCTCTTTCCATTTATTTTTTCCTCTCTCTGTATTTTTAATGACCTTTTGCTTTAGTCATGTTCAGTCATTAGTGTCCAATGTATCAAATACGTTCATGAGATGGTCTCTGAATTTACTTAAGTTATACTTTGGCTTTTGTATACTTTTAAAAATATTTTGTTTGCTTGTTTGATACTTTAGAGTACCTTTTACAGAGAGTGGGCATGAAGCTTTTAATTTCTTATTATTTTGAAGTGATTTAACTAATCTTTATCTTGAGTAAAAATTTGAATCCTGTGCTCTAGGTCAAAATGTCTATGATCAAATGCCTACTCTAGGACCTTGGGCAATTTATTACCCTGTCAGTGTAGATGCTAATAGTATGTTTGACATAGTAAATTAGTAGATGAACACAATACTTGGGTAAACAACACCAAAGAAATGCTAGACATTATTCTTTTTTATTTCTTCTTTTATTTCATACACATAAAGAGATCCTAAAGTTGGATAATGTATTAAAATTATTTTAATCTGAGTTGTGAAGACACTTTAGTTCAATTGGTTAGTTATTTCATGTTTATTAGTTTTAAAAGATCAAAGGCATTGTTTCTAAAGGGGCTCTGGTAGCGTAGTGGTTACGAATCGGGCTGCGAACCACAGGGTCAGCAGTTCAAAACTACCAGCTGCTCCATGGGAGAAAGATAAGGCTTTCTGCTCCCGTAAAGATTTACAGCCTTGGAAACCCTGTTCAGGGTCAGTATGGGTCGCAACTGACTCAGTGGCACTTAACAACAACATAGTTGAATTAAGGAGATCTGGTAGTGGTTATGAATCAGGCTGTGAACCGCAAGGTCAGCATTTCAAAACTACCAGCTGTTCCATGGAAGAAAGATGAGGCTTTCTGCTCCCGTAAAAACTTACAGCCTCGCAAACCCTGTACAGGGTCGCCATGAGTCGGAACCGACTCTATGGCACGTAACCACCACCACCATACTTGAATTAATATTCGGGCTTAGAAATTTCACCATAGCACCCAGGTGTTTATCACATCATGTTTCTTGAGTATTTGTTCTGGCTTTTTTATTTACTTATTTTTTTATTTTTTTATTAAATGTTTTATTGTGTATTATGTGATAGTTTACATGGGAGGACATTAGTTTTACATTCATTCTATCGTATATTGTCTCATTGCCATGGTTACAATCCCCTCCATGCAATCATTCCCCCGTACCTCCCAGGTCTTCAGCACACAGTCACTCTCCCTCTCTGGATCTAAAATCTCCAGCTGCTCCATCGCTCCTCGTCATCATCTCTGCCTCCATTTCAGGCACCACTGCTTCTCTGGGTAGGGTCCCGCCCTCTGCTCTTCTCCCTTGATGGTCCTAGGGATCTCCACTCCTAGACTGAAAAGTTAATCACTCCCCTCCTTGCTACCTTTACATTTCCAACCCTCACAATCAGTCCTGATAACAATTATTCAC
>NW_006408697.1:1237964-1256798 GCF_000296735.1 Chrysochloris asiatica | reverse complement strand
GGATGTGGTTCAGGCTTCCACCTATAGTCTTATGTATTGCAGAGGCTCCGCAGGAAGCCTCCTTCACTGGGCACGTTGTAACCCCATTTTAGGTGTTCCAATCAGTTATAGGCAGAAGACGGACTTACAAGCTATCTATGGTGATGCTTTTTTGCTATTCCTTTCTCTCCCCCTCCAGTGTCTATTTTATAATATAATGCAAGGAAAACCAAGATTCAAAAGACAGCCATGTTTTGGCTTTTTTATATAGTAACATAAAACAATCAAGTCTTGTTCATAGTCAAAATTCAGTGCCTATTCCAAAGAAAGATGATTCATTGAAATGTAGAAATTTTCAATTCATATCATTAATATCAGACACAAATGAAATTATGCTAGAAATAGTTCAAAAATTTTGCCTCCGTATATTGATAAGGAACTGCCCGAAAGTCAACCTTGATTTAGATCAGGTTATGGAATGAAGGATATCATTGCTATGATATAGCAGATGGATCTGTGATGGAAGCAGAGTATAAAAAAGATGTTTAATTGTGTTTTATTGACTGCAAATAAAATGCATGTGTGGAGCATAACAAATTACGGATAACATTGGAAAGAATGTGAGTTTCAGAACACTGAATTTGCCTCCTGGTGTGGCATTATAGGGTAAGCACTGGCTGTGAACCACAAGGTCCTTGATTCCAGCCCACCTGCTGCTCCTTGGAAACCCTATATAGAGTCTCTATGCATTGAAACCCGCTTGATAGCACTTAACAACAACAATTGCACTCATGAAGAACTTGTACATAGATAGTTGTACTGTCATTTGAAGAGACCAAGGGGATACTGCATGGTTTATACTGCATGTGTGTCAGTGTTGTAACTTTCCCCATTTTTATGCATTCTGTATGCTACGTAAATAATCTGAGAAGTTGGATTGTATGAAGAACGTGCTGTCATGATTGAAGGAAGACTCATTAAGAACCTGTGAGATGCAGATGATACAACTTTGCTTGCTGAAAGTGAGAAGAACTCCAAGTATGTAGTGATGAAGATCAAAAACTGTAGCCTGTAGTACATAAAACAAAAATCATCACAACTGGAGCAATAAATAACATCTTGGAAAATGGAGAATGGGTTGACATTGTCAAGGGTTTCATTTACTAGGATCCACAATCAGCATCCATGGAAACAGCACTCAAGAAATCAAAGACACATTGTGTTAGCTAAATCTGTTGTTAAAGACCTCTTTAAACTGATCAAAAGCAAGGGTGTCTCTTTAAAGACTGAGGAGTGCCTGATGCAAAGCATGGTAGTAGTTTCCAATTGCATCATGTGCGTGTGAAAGCTGATTAATGAATAAGGAATACTAAAGCCTTTGAATTATGCTGTTGGTGGAGAATATTGGCTGTACCATGGGCCGCCTAAAGAACAAACAGATGTGTGTTGGAAGAAGTATGCCAGAATACTCCTTAGAAGCTAGAATGGTGACACTTCATGTCACATACTTTGGGCATGTTATAAGGAAGGACCAGTTCCTGGAGAAAGACATCATGCTTTGTAAAGAGTCATGAAAAGAGAGGACAACTTTCAATGAGATGGACGGACATAGTGGCTGCAACAATGGCCTCAAACCTAGCAATGACCGTGAGGATGACCATGAGGATGACCCAGGACCGGACAGTGTTTTGTTCCTTTGCACTCAGGGTCCTTGTGAGTCAAAATCACTTGATGGTATCTCAAGAAAACATTGAGTTTGTGTTGTCCATTTCTATAAAGTGCAGGACATACTATGTTTAACTAAATTTATTAGTTGAGCCACTGATTGACGTAGATAGTTGGATTATGCAGTGGATTATGCATTTAGCTGCATTATTCCATGGGAAGAAGTGGTGAAAAGCCACTTCTTGTAGAAATACAACCACATCAGTGGACTCATATATCCACTACATTTGTTCAGTTGCTAGACTGTAGAATGATACACAAGTTCTTTACCAAGGTGTGAAAAACCAAACCTGCACTTGAAATGCTCACCTTGCATTCTTAATTAAGAAGTGATTGACCTTTTTTTAAAAAAAGCTTTTGTGAATTGCATAAAGGTTTACCGACAATATCATCTTCTCTACATTCTGTAAACTATACACCTTGTATCATCTTAAAGATACAATATTTATCGTACTTCCTCCCTGTGGCTCTCCATTTACATCTTACATTTCACAAATGAACAAGGCAAACATATTTGATGTATATTAACAAAACAAAAATCTATTTATTCACTCAAATGTCCAAGGGATACATTCTGCCATCCAGCCTCCTGCTCGCAGGCACACAGCCACCGTCTCTGCTGTTGCTGGTTTTCTAGGTAGGGATCTCTCACTCTACTCATGTTCTTCCTTCTTGAAGGTCCTTGATATGAAGAATGCTTCCATTCTGCTTGGAATTTTGAGTCACTGCATTTATAGGCAAAAGTCTAGCTCATCAAATTGCAACAATTTGTACCTATCCTCAGTATCAAACATTTTTATATTGCTTGATTGGATTCTGGTCAACTAGCCATCCAAACTAGGTCAAATGAATAGTAGCTGCAAGTTTGGAAGTTCACACACACCTCTCTACACTTCAGACCAGCTGGGTGCTTCATTCTCACCCCTAACTCCAGGGGCTAGGCCAGTGCCCATAAGCTCAAGAGTTAATGTCTTCTATTAATGAGAACTTGCAAAGATTGTTTCTTTATGGCTTTGTTGTTGTTGTTAAGTCCCGGTGAGTCAGTTCCAACCCATAGTGACCCTGTATAGGGTTTCTGAGGGCAGCTGGTGAGCTTGAACCATAGACCTTGCAGTTCAAACAGCTTTGCAGTCTGGCACATGAATCCACAGAGCTTAGAAGTACACAGAAAACACTCAATGGATCTTGGAGCTCTGGATGGCATAAATAATTAATGTGCTTGGCTTCTAAATGACAGGTTAGCAAATTTAGTCTAAGCAGAACTAAATTGGAAGTGACTGGTGATCTTTTCCTGAAAATTCTGCCAATGAAAACCATGTGGAGCACAGTTCTACTCTTGACACACCTTGAAAAGTAACAGAGGAGAGTTAATATCACTGTAGTCAGATATTTACAACTTGCACAGCTAGTGGACTATACTTTGGGCACTAACTGGTCTCTGGATGCTGACCAGATTGGTTTAAGAGCTTTGAGACAATTTTTCTTTTTAAATAATAAACACATTGGTAGCTTCCTCAGGCCCGTACAACAACATGATTCAGTTGTTCTTATCAGCACTCTATTTCCATCATCTAGCTTCTGTTCATGACTTCCCTATGGAATCAAAACTGTCAGGGGAAGCAGGGGACAAGTCTTAGAATGTATTATCTAAAGACTGTCATGAAATAGATGACTTAGAATCTAGTTAGACTATTACGTGTTGATGACTTCTGAGTCAGTTTTATTTAATGCAATTCTTGGGAGGACACTTAGCAACACATTTTATTAAATTTGTTTCTAATGTGTTTTGTTTTTTCTTTTCTTCCTTTTAATTTTAGATTGTGTTGCCTCCTCACCTGGAAAGGATAAGAGAAAAACTTGCAGAGAATATCCATGAACTCTGGGTTATGAACAAAATTGAGCTTGGCTGGCAGTATGGTCCGGTATACAATTTTGAAATTTATTTTCAGATTCTTTTAGCACATCCTTCTGCAAACATAACTTTTCTCACTTATCCTGTTCTATAGTTGCACGAGTTGGATTGATTTGTTTTTCTGTCCGCATTAGTTTTTGTGCAGCTTTTCTTCACAGGAGAGAAAGACTTATTAGTAAATTCACTGAGGAATTGCCTAGATAATTTAAAAGTTATCAGTATTTGGTCTGAAGATTCTGTTTTCAAATCAAGCTTAACATAGACAGGCAAGATTATACTGCCTTTTTAGTCCCATAAAAAAAAAAAAAAAATCTCACTGATATTGAAAATGAAAACTGAAAATGGAATTAAATGTTGATTTCATTTTCTTCCTCTTGGTGTTTCATTGCTTTTGGCACAGTTGTATGTAGCACTGAAAATCCTGTGATTTCAGACTGAGAAATTATAATTGAGTATGTTTTCAAATAGAGATCTTTGTTTATAGTTTTATTTTTACTGAACCTTAATCCCTTCATCTCATAGATGTGTTTTTGGCAAGAACCATGACAACACTTTCATTTTTATACCACGTTATTCTAAGTATCCCAAAGCTTTTGATACTTTATTATCTTCATCAAATATAGAAATTCCTGTATTCACCCTGTTGTTGTTGTTGTTAGGTGCCATCGAGTCGGTACCAACTCATAGTGACCCTATCCACAGCAGAACGAAACACTTACCTCATTTTTATTGCCATACTTGAGTACATCGATGCTGCCACTTGGCCAATCCATCTCTTTGGGGGTCTTCTTATTTTTCTCTGACCCTCCACCTTCCTAAACATGATACCCTTCGCCAGCGACTTGTCCCTCATGACAGTGTGTCCAAAGTATGAGAGACAAAGTCTGGCATCCTGGCCTCCAAGGAGCACTCTGGCTGCACTTCTTCCGATATGGATCTGTTTGTTATTTTGGCAGCCTTGTGGCACATTCAATATTCTCCTTCAGCACCAAAACTCAAAATCATCAATTCTTCTACAGTCTTCCTTATTTACTGTCCAGCTTTCACATGCATATGAGGTTACTGAAAATACCATGGCTTGGGTCAGGCACACCGTAGTCCTCAAGCTGACATCTTTGCTCTTCAGCACTTTAAAAAGGTCTTGTGCAGCAGATTTGCCTAATGCAATATGTCGTTTGATTTCTTGACTGCTGCTTCCATGAGTGTTGATAGTTTATCCAAGAAGAATGAAGTCCTTTACAACTTCAATCTTTTCTCCATTGATAAGAATGTTGTTTATTGGTCCAGTGGTAAAGACTTTTGTTTTCTTTACATTGAGATGTAATCCATACTGAAGGCTGTGTTCTTTCACCCTAGTGATAGTTTATTGCATTGGGCTGTCAGTCAGGAACACCTATCAGCGTTAATATCAATGATGTAATATACGCTTTCTACTCCCGTAAAGATTTACACCCTCGGAAACCCTGTACAGGCTCGCTATGGGTCGGAACCGACTCAATGGCGCTTAACAACAACAACAACAATATACTCCATACTTGCCAGTGGTGCTTGGGTAGTTTTTAGTGCTTGGCACGCTCCCATGCACATAGATGAATTAGGTTATATTTTCATATCAAAACATGAGGCATTTCAGGATCCACTGGTGATAACGTCATTGAGAATTCTCACTCAGTAGGTAGCCGACCTAAGACTGGAATCCAGGTTTCCTGACTTGTAGTTGTAGGACTCCTTGTGTGGCACTGCGGGTTAATGCGCGGGGCTGCAAAGCTGGTTTGAACCTTAAGGTCAGAGGTTCAAGATCACCAGCCGGTCCTTGGAAACCCAATACAGGGTCATTATGGGTTTGAACCGAGTTGACGGCACTTAACAACAACAATCTATAGGATAAGCACTGAACTGCTTATAGCCACCTTGTATAGGGTTTCCGAGGAGCGGCTGGTGACTTTGAACCACTGACCTGCAGTGTACACCTGTGGTCTGGTGCATTAGTTCACAGTGCCACACCAGGATCCAGAGAAAGGTTAGAGATATGAAAGACCATGTTCAGAAGTGTGTAGACTTAGTGAGGTGGCGGATATGTTGAGAAACGTCCCTTTTGAAGTTTTTCTTTTACAAACGTTTCTATGATTTTGTAGCAATATTTTAAATTTACCCTCATGTTACCTGTGCCTGGAAGATTGTAGAGGTTTCTTTGGGGTGATGGTCTTTAGGGTGAACATGGGTTTTGTTCTTGCTTTCCACTTCCACCTCCACATCCCATTGTACATATTCAGGTGGATCACCTTTGCTTATGTGACATTGGAGACTATTGTATGTCTATTTCTGGTCCTGTTTCAGATTAGAGATGACAACAAGAGACAGCACCCTTGTCTGGTGGAGTTCGCCAAGCTGCCTGAACAGGAACGTAATTACAATCTACAGATGTCACTGGAGACCCTGAAGTGAGTTTAGCTGTTTTTTCATCCCCTGAATCTGCCTTTTCTGAAAGAAATAATCGATTGATGTTGTTATTTAATTACCTATAATTGACAAGAGAGCTTTCAAAAATTTCGTGGAAATAATGGAATTGCATGATAATAGAATTTTTCCATGTATTTTTTTTTTTTTTTAAACTGCCTTGTACTTTAATTCTAGTTAGATCTTTTTGTATTCTATAATGAACTGGATCAGTATTTGTTGGGACTCAGATCTTGACCCTAATGCTTTATGAATTGTTGCTCTATGTTAGGATTTCCCAAAGGGTTTTGTACAGATGTGGATGGGAGTTGCTGAGTTAGAGGGATTGGGTACACACCGGGCCAGCCACAATTGTTAGTTGTAGAATTGTAGCAAAATTTAACATGGAATAGTTCCCAAGATATTTGGGAACTTGTAACTCTTTTGTTCCTCTCCTATCCTTGATGACCTGTAACATTGCCTTTGCTCAAGAAGGCCACTTGTTCTTATGTGTGTCCTAGTGTATCATTGCAGGATAATGCGCTGGATTGCAAAGTCAGTCTGAACCGTAAGGTCGGCGGTTCAAACCTACCAGCCACTCCTCGGAATCCCTATACAGGGTTGCTGTGGGTTGGAGCTGACTCAGTGGCCCTTAACAGCAACAACAACAACAATAACAACATACTGCCTTGTTGAAAACACTAGACTGACACTCTGCAAAAATAAAAACAAGCATTTTATTGAAAGAATAGAATGATTTTGAAATGGAAAGACACTACAACCCTCCATGTAGGATGCACAGTGCTTAAAATTGCAGGGGAGACAATAAGGTCTTTAAAAGGTGACTTGCAGGTTTTGAGCTTGCAGACTCTTACAGGAGGCAGAAGCATGGCAAAAGGTACAAACGGTGCGCTAAGAGTAAACATGATCTGTGAGCTTGTTTGGTACATCTGAGAGTTAAAGCATTTTATCTGAGGTTAATTTTCTGTTAGTGAGTGTGGTGGCCCTGTAGGACAAGCACTGAACTGCAGACCACAAGGTCAGTGGTTCAAGCCCACCAGCCACTCCTAGGGAGAAAGATTTACAGCCTTCAAAACCCTATTCGGGGTGGCTATGAGTCAAAACTGACTCCATGGCACTTAACAATTTTCTGTTACAATTTCAGTCTATCTCCTTTTCCCGAAACTCAGTCTCTTCCTTAGTTACAGATTTGTTGTTGTTGCTAAGTGCCATCAGTGGAGTCTGGATTCCAACCCATAGTGACCCTGTATAGGGTTTCCAAGGAGCTTGAATCACTGACCTTGCAGTTCAAACAACTTTGCAATCTGAAGCATTAGCCCACAGCGCCACACCAGGACTCCAGTTACAGATTTACAAAGGACTAATACAAACATGCTGTGGGTTAATGCGCCAGACTGCAAAGCCATTTGAACTGCAAGCTCAGCGGTTCAAACTCACCTCAGAAACCCTATACAGGGTCATTATGGGTCAGAACTGACTCAACAGCACTTTACAACAACAATAATACAAACACTTGGACTCCTGGTGTGGTGTTGTAGCTTAAGCACTGAACTTCAAACCACAAGGTCGGTGGTTCAAACTCACCAGCTGCTCCCTGGAAACCCTATACAGAGTTGCTATGAGTCGGAACTGACTTGTCAGCATTTAACAACAACAAGAAAAATACAGCAGAAAATCATACTGAATGAAAATTTTAGTTTGGGGAATAAGCAGTAGTGTATGTACCTAGTGTAGTTGCAAAGTGATTTATTTACAAGCCACAACTTCTTTAGGCATGATCAGTTCTATCTCCTGTCCTCGTGCTGACCAAGGTGACTTCTATGGGGCAGCCTTACACATTCTCATCAGACACGAAACAATTCTACGTCCAGGATAGAAATCCTGACCTTGGCTTTTTTGTTCTTCAAGCAGTAAAACTTTGACAAAAAGACTGAACGGCTTCTTTATAAAAGCAGAAATGAAAATCTTAGATCTGAAACGTTTAGATCTGGTCACTTAATTCAGATATGACAGTACCTAGATTTTTCTAAGTTTCAGCAATCCACAATACCTTTGTCTTTTTTGTTTCAGATTTGAAAAAAGACTCATATTCATTGAACTTATTTTACCAGTGACCCAGAACATACAAGCAGTTTCAGATGACAGGATTTGGGTTAAAAGATGTGGTAGTAATTAAATTGTGGGACAAACAAATTGGGCACAGAGTGAATTTGATTGCTTTATGAAGTCTCTAGGACTCCTGGTCTGGAGCTATAAGATCAGCACTGGACTGCGAACCACAAGATCGATGGTTCAAACCTACCAGCTGCTCCTGGAAAATCCTAGACAGGGTCCCTATGAGTCATAGCCCACTTACCAGCACTTTACAGCAGCAACAACAATGATGTGGTGGTACAAACAGTTAAGCACTTGGCTATTAACCCAAAGGTTGTCCTTTCAAATCCACACCCTCAAAAGCAGGGTCTGAAGTCTGCTTCCAAATGGTCACAGCCTACAAAATACTATGGGGCACAGGAAGAATTGAATTTTGTTTGTTTTGTTGATTGTTTATTTTTTAGTAGCTTTATAACAACAACCAAAAACAAACAAATAAGCCAGTTGCCACTCAGTCAGTACCAACTCATGTGTGTCTGAAGAGCCGAATTGTGTCCTGTAGTATTTTCAGTGTCTCATTTTTCAGAACTAGTTTGCCAAGCCTTTCTTCTGAGGTGTCTCTGGTGTTACTGTTGTTGGGTGTAGATGACTTTTCAGTTAGCAGTCCAGTGCTTATCCTGTAGCACCACACCAGGTGCCTCTGTTGTTAAGTGCCGTCGAATCAGGTCCGACCCATAGCGACCTGGTATAGGGTTTCTAAGGAGCAGCTGGTGAGCTTGAACTACAAACCTTGCAGTTCAAACTGACTTTGCAGTCCAGCGCATTAACTCACAGAGCCACACCAGATGGGTTCTAACTACCAACTTTTAGATTAGTAGTCAAATGCGAAAGGTAGGAATCTTAAGTACTTTTATAGGAAACTAATAATAGGAAGCCAAGGAAATTGAGACTGTACTACAGGTTAAAGTGACAAGGCTTATCTGCAATAAAACATGCATCCTTTATACATGTGACCCGATCACCTTTCCTTCAAGCATCTTTCATCTTTCTTTGTGGTCTTGATAGGAGAAATGTGTTTAGTTTGGTAATTCACGGCATCTCATCTTTAACAACAAAATGTTTTATAGAAAGTCATGGTCTAGCACATTGTTGTTGAGTGCTGTCAAGTCTGTTCCAACCCTTAGCAACCCTGCAGAGGGTTCAGACTGACTTTGCAATCCAGTGCATTAACTCACAGCACCACACTAGGACTCATATTGTTGTTGTTGTTATGTGCCGTGGAGTCGGCTCCAACTCATAGCGAGCCTGTACAGGGATTCTGAGGCTATAAATCTTTATGGGAGTAGAAATCCTCATCTTTCTTCCATGGAACAGCTGGTGTTTTCAAACTGTTGACCTTGCGGGTCAAGCCCGATTTGTAACCACTACGCTAGAACTCATATGGTGTAACATAATTGAGTTAAATTTAATATCGATTTTCTATCATTTGAGTGTGGCACTGTAGGATAAGCATTGGACTGCTAAGAACCAGCTTTTCCTGGGAAACCCTCTCCAGGGTAATTGTGAGTCAGGACTGACCCATGGCACTTAACAACAACAACAACAACAACAACAACAACAACAACAACGATTAACAGCAGAGCCAGCAATTCCAAGTAGAGCAGTAGGCACTGGAGAATACAGATTTCCATGTTTGCCTTTCAAAGCCTGAACTCCATTCTCATTGCTAACAGCTAAGGGGACTTGTTTGAGTACTCATCAGGCTGCCTGAATGCTGGTGGTCTTTCCAGTGGGAATGTTAATGACCCTTTTCAAGAGCCAATTCTTGAACTTCTTTGTTGCTATTTCCTTGAATAAAGTTGTTGTTAAGGACCTTGTGTAGAGTTTCCAAGGAATGGCTGGTGAGTTTGAACCACCCACCTTGCTGTTCAAACTGATCTTGAGCTGGAGTGCTTATCCTATGGCACCTCACTAGAACTCCTTAATCAAATGGAGTAATGTACTGGTTTTTTGTTTGTTTGTGTGGTTCACCATGGTATGGTTGTACCATGGCGTGTCTTTGCCTATTCCATTAAAACCAAAATAGGGGACAAAAGCCCTGTTGTTGGTAAGTGCCATCCTGGTGAGTTTGAACCGCTGACCTTGCAGTTCACGCCAGCCTTGAGGTCCAATGCTTACACTATGGTGTCACACAGTTGGGTGATTAAATATGAATTGGACTTTTTGATGTTTTCCTGTGATTTTCTGTACACATATACCTTTTTTTCTGACACACAAATCATGAACTGCTACAAGATTGCAGTGGAGATATATTTCAGATTCATAATGCATTGAAACAAATTTTAAAGAAGAAAGGAAGCCACATAAATTGTTATAATAGAAGGAACTGAGTGTCTGCCACATGAAACTCAGGGCTTCTAGCTATTGGACAGTAAGTCTCTTTTGTAGTTTGTGGACAATGGCTTGTTCCTGGGTCATCCGTCAAAAAGGAGTTAAGGATCTCAGCCCATTGTTGCTCTTATTGGTTTAATTTTGTTGTTGTTACGTGCCATTGAGTCGATTCTATTCGGACCCATGGTGACCCTGTATAAGGTTTCCAAGAAGCAGCTGGTGAGTTTGAACTGCTGACTTTGCACTTCAAATGGCTTTGCAGTCTGGTGCATTAACCCCCAGCACCACAGCAGGACTCCTACTGGTTGGCCAAATAATCCTGATAGATGGTTCTTGTATAAAACGTACCTCTGTTCATCAGGGAAGCATTTGCTGTGGCTAGTGACCTTTTGAAGTCTGGATTGTAATGGTCTAGTTTGTCCCTTTCATGCCGATTTAGACTGATTTGTTACATAAATTCATTAGTGCCTTCTTCTCTTAGGAACCTTAAGACTGAAGCTTAAGTGTTGACAAAGACACCTTACTTTTAGATTTGAATTCTCATCTGTGCAATATGCAGAACTCCAAAACTCTTGACACCCTCCTTCGGAACACTACAACTGTCATCTGTTCTCCAAAATTTAATTTTAAAAATTTAAGTTTTTGCTATAGTTTTAAACCCATACAATACTTTCCAAATTCCAGATTTGAATGTTTGTGTGAATGATTCTAATTTTGAAAAATAATGTTACAATGATTGTTAATCAATATGTAGTGTACTTACATAGTTAACAAAAATACAAGGAGACTGCAACATTCTGCCCAGTCTCTGAATGGCCTGCTGCTTTCTGCTCAGTGCTGGGTCTGTGTTCTGCACACTCTCTGAAGCTATTTTCATCAAACCTGTGGCTTAAATACCAACAGTCTACCAAATGCTCTTATTTCCTATGGCTTTGGGTTTAAGCACTAAAATGTCACATTAACCAAGATCTGTTGCTTCATCTCTCAATAAATAGTTACTGATATTTATTGATAGATTGAGCAGTAAATATTTACCGATAGATACTGTAGAATAAAGTATTCCTGGCATGGCACTGTGGAATAAGCACTGGACTGGTAATTTGAGTTTCAAACCCACCAGCCCCACCTCAGAAACCCTATACAGGGTTTCTCTGAGTCAGATCCGACTCCACACACTTACCAATAACAATAATACTGTAGAATAAACAAGTCTAAAACTGAGACCCTACCTCCAACCAAACCCTTTCGTGTTCTCCTTATTTGTTTCTTCCCCAGTGAGTTCCAGAGCAGCTAGCCTTCTCAGAACTTGTTTTCTGTTGTGATCTTTGTCTTTCACTGCTGTAGGATCAGCACTGGATTTAGAATGAAGAGGTCTGCAATTCCAGGCCACCAGCTGTTCCTCAGAAACCCTATACAAGTCACTAGGAGTCAGAACCCACTCAGTGGCACTTAACCACAAAAACCCTGCAGCAGACATTGTTAAGTGAGTGAGTTAAACTTTGTTAACTCACCAAAGAAAAAGACAACACAGAGACCAAAGAGTTTTTTTTTCAGCCAAAGAACTTGCCACAGTATACACATTGTAATACTAAATTTGCATGAAAATTGTAGTAAAACCTGCAGAAGCCAGAACCTGTGGAAGATGAAAATCAATCAGAGAAGGAAAGTGCACGTATTTTCCAGTGTAAGAGAGAGATAAGTGGCAAGACCTGCACCTCATCAAAGGCTGAAAACTTGGAAGACCTGGAAAAACAAGACAGTTCCCTCAGGTTTCCCTGTACATATATAGTTCTCAAAATCATCTATTGCCTCCATGCTGAAATGATTTTGCCTCTTTGTGTTAGGCATGTTGTTCTTAGATAGAGTGCCAAAAATGCAATCCATTAAAATAATTAAATTGAACTTTCTCAAAATTAAAATCCTTTGTAATTCAAAAGACGCCCTTAAGAAAATGAAAATACAAGCCACACACTGGGAGAAAATACAAATTAAATATTTGATAAAGGTCTTGTATCTAGGATTTTAGAGAGATGTTAAAACTCAATAATAGTATACACAAACTCAATTAAAAAAATAGAAAAAAGACTGAAATCAGTATTTTACAGAAGATATGTGAATGGCTAATAAGCATATTAAGAGATGTGCAACATCGTTGTTGTTGTTGTTGTTGCTAAGTGCCTTAGAATTGGTTCTGGCTCATAGAGACCCTGTATAGGGTTTCCCAGGAGTGGCTGGTGGGTTTGAACAGCCGATGTTGCAGTTCAAACTGAGCTTAAGGTGGAGTGCTTACCCTCCAGCACCACACCAGGACTCATTAGTCATTAGGAAACAGCTAATTAAAACCCCAGTGAGCCACTAAAATGACTACATTTAACAATATTGAGTGTTGGTAAAGATGTAGAGAAAATAAAACCTGCAAGACTCACTGGTAGGAATGTAAAATGGTCACTTTGGGATACAGTTTGGAAGTTTCTTAAATAGTTCAACGTAAAATTAACAAAATACGTAACAATTCTGTCAACGTATATACCTAAGAGAAATGACATCTATACAAAGACTTACACAGGAAGGATCATAGTAATATAATATGTAATATTGAAAAATTGTAAACATACATCAACTTATGAATGTATAAACAAAATGCAGTATATCCACACAATGCGATAAAAAAATAAATAAATAAAAACAAACTCACCAGCCTCTCTTCGGAAACCTTATACAGGATCGCTATGAGTCAGAACCGACTCGATGGTACTTAAGGCAGACTACTTATATATCCTATAATGCAATGCATCCAAAAACAAATCATATTAAGTGAAAGAACCAAACAACCAAACCTACTGCTGTCCAGTTGAATCCGATTCAGAGGGACCCCATGTGTTCCAGAGTAGAGCTGAGCTCTGTAGGGCTTTCTCTACTATAATATAGAAGCATGTCAGCAGACTGTTTGTCTGTTGGGCCTCTAAGTAGCTGAGCACAAACCATTTGCGCCATCCAGATGAAAGAAGCCTAACACCTAAGACAGTATGTTTCATGATTCAGTGTATATGAAATATCCCCAAAAGGGCAAATCTATATAAAGAAGGTCAGTTGCTTTGGAATAGCGGTTGGGATGGACTGCAAATAGGAATGCAGGAGCCTCATGGAGTGATGAACACTGTTGTGGTGATGTTTGCACAAATATTAAAAATAATAACTTGCCCCAAACAAAATAATATAAAATCAAACTTATAAAAATACATTACTGTTTCAATAACATATAATTATACCATTCTGTTGCATACCCCTCAGGAGTCGTGGTATGGTGCTGCAAGCTAAGCACTGGATTGCTAAGTGCAAGGTCAATATTTAAACCCACCAGCTGCTCCTCAGAAACACTGTATGGGTCATTTATAAGTCAAAACAGACTTGATGGCACTTAACAACAACAACATTACTTAACCCTCAGTGGCTGCGAGTCCATCTGTGGCTTCTTTAGATTCATACTTGAGGCTCTCTGTTAGTAAGCATTATGTATTTATTAAGCATATTTGATATTGTCAATTTCCACCAATATTTCTTTTTTCTCCTTAACCTACAACACACGATTCTATTTTCAGCTCTTCTCTCCCCTTTCCAAATAGAACTCATGTATTATCAAATAAAAATATGTACTGGGCAGTGTTCAACCTGGCAAGGATGACTGTTCTTCAAAAGAATTATATGTAAGGACAGGGAAGGGACCAAGGTAAAGGACAGGTTGAGAGTTGCAATAGGGTGGACACTAATGTAGTGCGGAGAGAGATCAACCTTCACTTTGTTAGACAAAGAACTAGAAGGTTTTTACAAAAAAGTTAAGGGGTTATGGATCACTGGGATGTGAGTAAGCTAGGAGATTACAAATAGGGTTATTTGACTGGGAATGCTTCCACCCCTATTATAAGACTGTGGATTCTAGGAGACCCAGGTAGAGGAAGAGGCAGATAAGGTTTTTTTGGTTAGACTCTGAGGTTGTAAAAGACAGAGAGTGAGAAAGGTCAGAAGATAAACTGGAAAACTAACTGCCTCCAAGATGATTTCGACTTAGGAGACAGTAGAACTGCTTCTTACGGCTTTTGAGACTGTAAATCTTAAGGGAGTAGACAACCTTGTCTGTCTTCTGTGGAGAGGCTGGTGGGTTTGAACTGCTAACCTTACAGGCAGTAACCCAATGCTTATCCCCCAGTGAAAAAGTAAAAAGACTTGTTTATGTAAACAGAGACCCTTCATACTTCTAGATCAGTGGTTTACATTGAGCAGTTCTCTGGAGCTAAAGGATGGAGGGTGATTAACTGCTGTCCTCCAGTACCATGAGCTGCCCATAGAACCAGCAGATCTGTGTGGGAAGAAGTGCAGCCAGAGGCTCCTTGGAGGCCAGGATGGCCAGACTTCATCTCTCATACTTCGGACATATTGTCAGGAGTGTCTAGTCTTTGGAGACGAATATCGTGTTTGGTAAGGTGGAGGGTCAGAGAAAAAGAGGAAGACCCCTAATGAGATAGATTGGCAAAGTGACAACATCAGTGGGCTCAAGCTTGGCAACGATAGTGAGGTTGGCCTAGGATCGGGCAGTGTTTTGTTCTGTTGTACCTAAGGTCGCTCTGAGTCGGTACCAACTCAATGGCACCTAACAACAACAACTCCAGTATCCTGGGGTTTGGGCAAACTTTTAACTTCCTTGAGATGACGTACCATATGCTTCCCCAACGTGGAACGTTTCCCTCCTCATTCTCATTCCCAAAAATCTTCTTCACCCAGGGAATACTAATTAGTTCTTCTTGATATCTTAAAGTTACTTCTATAAATTGTGACTTTGCTGACTTTGAACCCTACTCTCCAATCATGTTGAACAGAAACTTGCACTACAAAGTACCTTGTAAATTAAATAGTGGTGACTCAAATATTAATTGAATTTTTATGCAAAATTGGGATATTATGTTCCACTGTCCCTCAGAAGTTCCAAATGGTCAGGATCCGATGGTCCTGAAGGAAGAAGACCAAACAACAGCACTGAAGGCCTTGGTGAGAAAAAAGACTCCAGGAGCTGAGGGAACTACAAACATATGCAGCACTTGAGGTGCTCACTCATCTATGCCAAGAAATTTGGAAGATGTCTACCTGGCCAACCCATTCCAAAGAAGGGTGACTCAGTGGAATGTGGAAACCATCGAACAGTATCAGTAATAGCACATGCAAGTCAAACTTTGCTGAAGAGAATCAAAAACGGTGGCAGCAGTGTATCAGCAGGGAACTGCCAGAAATTCAAGCTGGATTCAACAAATGACGTGGAACTAGGGCTATTATTGCTGGTGTTCCATGGATTGTGGCTGGAAGCAGAGAGTAGCAGAAAGATGTTTTCTTGTGCTTTGTTGGCTATACAAAGACATTCGACTGTGTGGATCATGGCAAGCTATGAATAACATTGCGAAGAATGGTTATTCCAGGACATCTGATTGTGCTCATGAGAAACCTGTGTATAACCCAAGGAGCAGGCATTACAACAGAACAGTGGGATACTGAATGTTTTAAAATCAGGAAAGCTGTGTTCCAGCATTGTTTACTTATTCAGTCTGTATGCTGTGCAACTAATCCAAGAAGTTGGATTATATGAAGAAGAACATGACATGCAGATTGGAAGAAGACTCATTGACACACTTCAGTATGCAGATAGATGACACAACCTTGCTTTCTGGAAGAGTTGTTAAATGCCATTTATGAGTCGATTTGGACTCATAACCAGACTGTATAGGGTTTTTGAGTTAGTGACTGGTGGGTTTGAACTGCTGACCTTGCAGTTAGCAGTTCAGTGCTTAAAAATAATGATAAGAATAAAATACAGCCTTCAGTATGGTTTGCACATCACTGTAAACAAAACAACAACAAAGAACCCTCACAACTGGACCAATAAATAACATCATGATAAAACATGAAAGTTGTCAAAAACTTCACTTTACTTGAAACCACAATCAGAAATCATGGAAGCAGCAGTCAAGAAATTGAATGGCATATTACATTTAGCAAATCTGCCGCAAAGTATCTCTTTAAAATTTTAAAGAAGAAAGATGTCACTTTGAGGACTGAGACGTGCCTGACCCAAACCATGGTGTTTTCAATAGCCGCACACATGTGAAAGTTGGACAGTGAATGTGGTGGACCATAGAAGAATTGGTGCATTTGAATTATGGTACTGGAGAATAATATTGAAAGTACCATGGACTACCAGAAGAACATACAAACCTGTTTTGGAGGAAGTATAGTCAGGATGCTGTTAGAAGCTGTGATGGGGAGACTTTGTCCCTTATACTTTAGACATGTTATCAGAAGGGATCAGTTCCTGGAGAAGACATCATGCTTGGTATAGTGGAGGGACAATGAAAAAGATGATGGTCCCCAACAAGATGGATTGATGCAGTGGCAGCAACAATGGGCTCAAAGATAACAAAAACTGGGAAGATGGTTCAGGACCAGGCACTACTTGGTTCTGTCAGCATAAAGTCTGAACAGACTTGATGCTGTCTAACCATAACAATCCTCCATATGAGTTTAATTCACACTTCTCTAGATAGTAGGATCATGAAGAGAGGATCATGAAGCTGAAATAGTTAGGAGGAAGCCATAGTATATTTTGTAGAAGGCTATCTCTCTCCCTCTCTCTCTTAGAAGAATGGTATTACATTAGTAAATGTTCTCTGGTTTAGGCTGACTTGATATTAGCACACCACATGGCTTCATCTCGCAGTATGAATTCACATAGACCATATTCCTGACATGTAATGCCACATGTTAATTTGCAGTGATAATAACAATATACCATACCTCGTTGTGACCATTCCCAGTTTCACAGATCAATTTGGGAAGTTATAATTAGATTTCTGGGTGATCATGGACTGAAAAGTTTAGTTGCCTCGATTTAAGATAAATCATAATATTATTGCTATTTATGAATCCTTTCAGACCCAGGTTTGGCTTCCCTTCGTGATATATTTTTATAACCACATACCCATCTTAGTTACCTAGGGCTATTATCACGGAAATACCACATGAAGGTGGCTTTAACAAACAGAAATGGGTTTTTTCATGGTGCAGGAAACTGGAAGTCCAAATTCAGGAGATTGTCTCTAGAAGAGGACTTCCTTTCTCTGTTGCCTCTGGGGAAAGATATTGTTTCTTTTCAGCTCCTGTTTCCTTGTTCTTTGGAGATCTTCTGTCTTCTCTCACATGTGCTCTCTTGCTTGGCTGTTTATGCAATCAAGAGATGGATTGAAAATAAACCCTCGTACTATAGGATAAGCACTGCTCCACAAGGTCAGTTTGAATGACAAGGTTGGGCGTTCAGATCCACCAGCTGCTCCTCAGAAACCCTATCCAGGGTCATGATGAGTGGGAACCGACTCAATGACACTTAATACCTGCCTGTAGTTACTGGTAACCCGGATGCTTCTTTGCCACAGGCGGTTCTGTCTTAACACCATCCTTTCTTTGGACCAGGCATATAGTAGTATTCAAACACATATTTATTGAGTGAATAGATAGATGAATGAATGAGTATTATGTGAAGATCTCCCCTCCCTTGGACAGTCTTTAAATAAGTATAAGCTGTTGGTACCTGTGAGTCAATTTTCTATTCTTCTGATGCTGGAAATCTTTGATTGAAATATTCTTTATTTCGATAATTGTATAGCTCTAGTCAGTTCTTACTTTATCGTGAGCTCTGATAGCGTAGTGGTTACAAGTTGGACTGCTAATCTCAAGGTTAGCAGTTTGAAACTACCAGCTGTTCCTCAGGAGAAAGGTGACGCGTTCTGCTCCCTAAAGATTTACAGATTCAGAAACCTGTTACAGGGCTGCTCTGAGTCAGAAGTGACTCCACCACCACCAGCACCACTTATCTATGTGAGCCCAGAGATTTGAGTTTGACATTAGGAGGGTAATTTCACAGGATCAATTTAATTTTGTCATATAATTTGTTGTTGTTGTTAGGTGCCATTAAGTTGGTACCGACCCATAGCAACCTCATGCACAACAGAACGAAAACACTGCCCGATCCTGGGCCAACCTCACTATTATTGCCATGCTTGAGTCCATCGATGCTGCCACTTGGCCAATCCATCTCATTGGGGGTCTTCCTCTTTTTCTTTGACCCTGCACCATATCAAACATGATACCCTTCTCCAGCAACTAGTCCTTCCTGACAATATGTCTGAAGTATAAGAGACGAAATTTGGCCATCCTGGTCTCCAAGGAGCACTCTGGCTGCA
>NW_006408697.1:1231005-1237820 GCF_000296735.1 Chrysochloris asiatica | reverse complement strand
GGTGCACCTTAGTCCTCAAGGTGACAACTTTGCTCTTCAGCACTTTAAAAAAGGTCTTGTGCAGCAGATTTGCCTAATGCAATATGTCATATAACTTGTAGCCATTAATTCTAATACATGGCAACTCCCATGTGTTAACACTGAGCTCCACAGGGCTTTTAGCAGCTGACTTTGGGGATTTGTGTTGATTACTTTCTTCTGAGACACCTCTAGGTGGGCTTAACCGTAGAACTTTTTTCTCAGCAGCTGACTGCAATAACTGCTTGAACCACCTAGGGACTCCTAAAACCAGTTGTTGTCTAATTGAAACTAAATCAATGTATATTGTTATCTCTCTCTCTTTTTTTTTTTTTTTAATGTAGTAAAGAATGATTATAGTTGGATTTTGGATACTTCCCATAGGTCTTCTAGAGGTCACTAGACCTTAACATTTCTGTAATCCAAAAGGAATGTACCATGATACCTTACTCTGTTGACACAAGAATAATTGTTCACAGAATCGTATGGTTACTAAAAGAACATCATTATCTATAACCCTGGAGGACTAGATGGATGAGTCCTATAAATTAATGTAAGGATTTCTCTTAGAAAAACAAAAAGTCATTAAGGGAAGGACAAAATGCAGTAATTGTAAAAAAAAAAATTAAAAATAAGCATTTCTTAGCAAATTTGTACCCTCATGTATTATGTGAAAATAAGACTACAAAGTCCAGAAAAGAATTCAAAACCATATGAGACTTTAATATATGATAAAGGCTGCATTTTTTTAAAAGTTCTTATTGTGAATTGAGTGATAGTTTACATGGAAGAGCATCAGTTTTGCATTAATCCTATTGCATTTAATTTCATTTTAATGATTACAGTCCCCTCCATGCATCATCATTCAATAGTATTTGCTTCTATTCCCTCTGTTTTTGGGGTTTTTTTTTGGGGGGGGGGTGTACACAAAAACACTCAGGAATGTATAATCATTTATACAACCAAAGGGCACATTCTGCAAGTCTGCCTCCTGGTCACCAGCACACAGCCTTTCTCTTTCTATGAGTCTAGAGTCCTCAACTGCTCTTTCTCTCCATGCCATCGCCTCTACCTACATCTCTGGTATTTCTGGTTCTCTGGATAGGGTCCCACATTCCACTCGTTCTCTTCTTCCTTGATGGTCCTAGGGTATTCTGTTCCTGGAATGTAAGATTAACTACTCCCCACTTTATGTCATGAAACTTCTAAAAGGTTGCATTTTTAAAGGTGATAAAATATTGCTTATCCAATAAAGCTTTTGTAGATAACTGGGTGTCCACCTGGAGAAAAACCTTAAATTTCTACCTCAAACCATTGGCAAAAAAATCATTTTTAAAATCCAATTGGATCAAATTTTTTTTAATAATACATAAAATAATAAAAGTACTAATAGAAAACTTAGGACATTTTGCTAAAATGGCAAAATGGAGAATCTTTTTCTAAATAACATGCAAAAATATGTTTTAAACGCTGTATAGGAAAAACACCATTAAGGGCAGTAAAAATGCAAACAACAAATGGAGAAAATATTTAAAACTCATATTCCAGACACTATTTGAAAAGCTTCTAAAACTCAACAAAAAATGCCTTAAACCCTAAAATAGATAAGTGGACAAAAGGATATGTGATGGGAATGGACAGTTCACAGAATTTCTTCAATGTATAAACATGTTGATCAAATTCAGTTCTAGTAAGAAAAATGCAAAAATTTAAATACAATGAACTCATATTTTTAGCCTATCAATTAACACAAGTCAGATAGTTTGATCACACTGTTGGAGACTGTATGAGGAGGTCTATGACATACATTGTTATGTTGTTGTTGTTATTGGGTGCTGTAGAGTTGATTCTGACTTACAGCAACCTTATGCACAACAGAATGAAACACTGCCCAGTCCTGTGCCTTCCTGAAAATCGTTGCTATGATTGAGTCCAGTTAATGCTGCCACTGTGTCAATCCATTTTGCTGGGAGTCTTCCACTTTTTTGCTGACCCTCCACTTTAAATAACCTGATATGCATGCGAAAGCTGGACAGTGAATAAGGAAGAACGTAGAAGAATTGATGCTTTTGAGTTATGGTGTTGGAGGAGAATACTGAAAGTGCCATGGGCTGCCCAAAGAACCAATAGGTCCGTTTTGGAAGAAGTGCAGTCATAGTGCTCCTTGGAGGCCAGGATGGCTAAACTTCATCTTTCATACTTTAGGCATACTGTCAGGAGGGATCAGTCACTGGAGAAGTACATGATGGTTGGTAAGGTGGAGGGTCAGAGAAAAAGAGGAAGACCCCTAACGAGATGAGTTAGCCAAGTGCCAGCATCAAGCGTAGCAATAGTAGTGAGGTTGGCCCAGGATTGGGCAGTGTTTTGTTCTGTTGTGCATAAGGTTGCTGTGAGTCAGTACCGACTCGATGGCACCTAAAAACAACAACAACCACTTTACCAAGCATGATATCCTTCTATAGGGACTGGTCCCTCCTGATAATAGGCCCCAAGTATGAAAGATGAAGTCTCAACGTCCTGGCTTCTAAGGAGCACTCGCCCTCTCTATTTCCAGCACAGATTTGTGTGTTCTTCTGGCAATCCATGGTATATTTAATATTCTTCTCCAGCACCATAACTCAGATGCATCAATTACTCTATGGTCCTTCTCATTCATTGTTCAAGTTTCACATGCATATGAAGTGATTGAAAGTACCATGACTTGTATCAGGTACAACTTAGTCCTCAAACTGACATATCTGCTCTTCAAAGCTTTAAAGAGGTCTTGTGCCACAGATTTGTGTAATGCAACACATCATTTGATTTTTTGACTGCTGTTTCCATGAGGGTTGTTTTCACGAGTGTTGATTGTGGGTCCAAGCAAAAAAAAATCTTTCAAACTTTTCTCCTTTTATCATATTATTTATTAGTCCAGTGGTGATGATTTTTGTTTCATTGACATTGAGGTGCAACCCATACCGAAGGTGCTGTGTTCCTTGATCGTCATCAACAGGTATTTTAAGTCATCTTCCCTTTCAGCAAGCCAAGGTTATATCATCTGCATATTGCACGTTGTTAATGAGTTTTCTCTAATCCTGATGTTATATTCTTCTTCATGTAACCCAGCTTCTTGGATTATTTGCTTAGTCTACTTATTGCATTAGTATAGTGAAAGAATATAAACCTGGTGCACACCCTTCCTGATTTTAAATCAGTTAGTGTCCCCTTGTTCTGTTCGAATGACTGCCTCTTGGTCTATGTACAGGTTCCTCTTGAGCACAATCAAGTGTTCAAGAATACGCATTCTTTACAATGCTGTCTATAGCTTGTCATGATCTATACAGTCAAAAGCCTTTGCGTCGTCAATGAAGCACAAGTAAACATCTTTCTGGTATTCTCTGCTTTAAGCCATGATCCATCTGTCTTCAGCAATTTCCATCCCCTCGTCTAAATCTGGCTTGAACCTCCCTCTGCAAGTTCCTATCCAGTGTACTGTTTGCAGCAGCTTTTGAGTGATCTTTAGCAAGATCTTATTTGTTGTGATATTAATGATATTTTATGATGATTTTCACATTCCATTGGGTCACCAGTCCTTGGAATGGACACAAGTATGGACCTCTCTCAATCAGTTGGCCAGGTAGTTGTGTTCCAATTTTCTTGACACACAGATGAGTGAGTGCCTCTGGTGCTGCATCTATTTGTTGAACGATTTCAGTTTATATTCCATCAAGTCTTGTTGCCTTATTTTTTGGCAACGCCTTTAGTGCACCTTGACCTTCAGTACCATTGACACCTTTGCTGCCTCTTGAAATGGTTGAAATTGCTATAGGAATGTCAATTATTGCCAACTCCATAGACATTTGGTAATATTTGTTAAATGTGGTTCCACATGTAGAGATATATCATGTTTATGCAGGATGGAGTACATGCGTTCAAACTATGAAGTTATTTATTGCAGAATTGTTTGTAATAACAAAACTGAGGTAGCCATACATACTCTTAACAGAACATTGATTGAATACATAATGAGCCACTTTAAAGCTGTTATAAAAGAAAAACAGCCAGCTTATTATGAAAGGACAATGAATGCTAACAAAGTCAAATTGTAGAACAATAGCATATTGTATATACCCACTTTGGTAAAAAGTAAATAAAATAGCATGAAAAATATATGTCTATCTGTATTTGTACACATACCTATGCTTTAGCATATTTACAAACTCTCTGTACATAGAAATCTAAGGAGCTGGTCTTGATTGATGTCTTTGGGGAAGGACACTGTTACTATTCAATGGGAGCATAGAAGCGACATATAATAAACACTGGAATTCCAACTAAAAGTTTGGTGGTTCAAATTCACAAGCTGCTCCAGGGAAAAAGATGAGGTTCTTTGCTGCCATAAAGATTTAAAGCTTCAGAAACTTTATATAGGTTCACTATGAGTCAGCTCCAACTCAGTCATACTTAGCAGCAACAGTAATTACTATTCAATATGGTCCCTTTTGTGCCATTTCTGTCCTCAGTGCCTTACACCTTAGCTGGATAAGCATTGGTCTGCTAACTACAAGATCAGCAGTTCTAACCTCCATCTACTCCTGAGAAACCCTATACAGGGTCACTGTGAGTCAGGACAACCCAACAACACTTAACAACGATAACAAGTTTCCCTTTTATCTTAAAAAATTAACCAAAAATCTCTGCTTTCAGATTGAATGTTATATTTTATTTCCATTTGCTTTAATCTTTAATGTTGGGTTATTCATACATATGGAAGAAATTAATGTAGCTTTCCATTGACTTTATTTTCCAGGACTTTGTTGGCATTAGGATGCCATGTGGGTATATCGGATGAACATGCTGATGAAAAAGTGAAAAAAATGAAGCTACCCAAAAAGTAAGTTGAATGTCTATACAATATCAAACTTTCTTAGGTACAATTTGCTCTTGGCAGTAATTTAGATGTCTTCCTGATACTTAAGCTGTAAAACTCAGGTTAAAAAATGTACACAAGCATGTCTATCACACTGGCCAGATAGGAGAAAAAGCTTATAACATGTTTGGGGTATGTTATAAAAAGTGTGTCTTTCCCTGTGTGCATGTGTGTGCTCACATGTGTGTATTCATATTCCTTACTCATTGTTTGGCTTCATCTATCCCCCTCTAAACAAGAACTGTTTTCTCAAAGAAAATATCCTGGAGGATAATTATGAAGTTGATATTATTACTCCATTTTAAGATGAAAAAAATGAGACAGATAAGTGCTACTAGAGAGTTGTACTGGCTGTGCTCTAGGCCTTTGATCCTGTTGAGCTTCTGCAAAACTCAGCTCTCTCATTTGATAAATGATCCAAGCCATGGCATTTTCAATAACCTCATATGCATGCGAAAGCTGGACAGTGAATAAGGAAGTCCGTAGAAGAATGGATGCTTTTGAGTTATGGTGTTGGAGGAGAATATTGCAAGTGTCGTGGGCTGCCAAAAGAACCAACAGATCTTTGTTGGAAGAAGTGCAGCCAGAGTGTTCCTTGGAGGCCAAGATGGCCAAACTTTGTCTCTCATACTTCAGACATATTGTCAGGAGGGCTCAGTCGCTGGAGAAGGAGATCAGTTTGGTAAGGTGGAGGGTCAGAGAAAAAGAGGAAGACCCCCAATGAGATGGCATGGCAAAGTGGCAGCATCAGTGGTCTCAAGCGTGGCAACAATTGTGAGGTTGGCCCAGGACCGGACAGTGTTTCGTTCTGTTGTGCATACGGTTGCTGTGAGTTGGTACTGACTTGATGGCACCTAACAACAACAACAAAAATGGCATTAGCAAGTCAAAAAGTATTCTTACAAAATCATAGAAACCTTTTTAAAGCCAAAGTATTAAAACGTGAAACAATTGTTTCTCCTTGTCCCCTCTATCTAGGCCTAAGCACTTCTAAGGGCAGTGTTTACATCCAGCTAATCCTTTCCTGAAGAATTCTGTGATCTCTGATTTACACCACATCAAGGCTGTAGTTTTGGCATTCTTGGGGGACTTCAATTGTGTTTATTTTAAATGTTGTTTGAGTTTTGGGGACAAAAAGAAGTCTGAAGGAGAAAGACCATTGCTGTATGGTGGGTAGGGTAAGGTTTCCCAACAAAATTCTTCTAAGACAGCCCTTGTTACCCTCAAAGAATGAGCAGGTACGTTATTGTGATATGGGCAGGGAGATACTGTAAACAACTTTCCTAGCCTTTTTCTCATAGATACAGTTTTCACTGTTGTTAAAACATCTTCAAAATAAGCCCTCGTGATTATCCTTTGAGAAACTCCATCAAAATAATCCCTGAATACCCCAGAAAACAGTCGCCATAACATTCTGAACTGACCTCCCTGCCTTGGATTTAACTGCCCAGCAGATCCCCTTGGAAGCCACCATTCCGATTGCATCTAGTTTTGAAGGCATCGTAATGATAGTAAGAAAAGGGTGTTACTGAAAGAACATGTCTTCAGCCAACCAGTGATCACAGAGACATGTTTAAAAACATTTTGTTGGAAAAAACCCATGTATATATGACCTGGGACTCTAGTAGCACTACGTTGGGACTTACTCTAGTGCTTTTTTCATAGGAAAGCTTTAAGCATTTGATGAAAAATGCTCAGTGATTTGTTGTTGTTGTTATGTCTTGTTGAGTTGGTTCCAACTCACAGTGACCCTGTATAGGGTTTCCAAGGAGTGGCAGGTGAGTTTCAATCACTGAACTTGCAGTTGAAACCTGTCTTGCGGCCCAGTGCTTATCTTACAACACTATACCAGAATGATAGGTACATCGTATTATTAGTGTATATATAT
>NW_006408697.1:1228459-1230755 GCF_000296735.1 Chrysochloris asiatica | reverse complement strand
GGGCACATTCTGCAAGCCTGCCTCTTGGCCGGCAAAACACAGCCTTTCTCTTTGCATGAGTCTAGAGTCCTCAGCTGCTCTATCTCTCCATGTCCCCATCTCTGCCTCCATGTCTGATGTCGCTGCCTCTCCAGATAGGGCTGCACATTTTGCTTGTGCTCTTCTCCACTGATGGTCCTACAGTCCTCTGTTCCTGGACTGTAAGATTAACTTTTCCCCCCTATTTGTTCTAAAACTTGTATTTTTACAGTTATGATAATTAAAATTAATCATGATAACAATTACTCACTATTGAATCATAAGAATCTTATCCCCATCTTCTTTCACCAGACCCATCTAGACAAGATGAAAATTATTCAGTGGCGATTCTACCTTCCCCCGCACACTCTTAAACTAAACTCCCTCTTGAAAACTTATAAGCCAGTCACTTTGTGCCTTTATAAACCCCCCATTTTAGGTAGCCAGTGTCTAATTTGCCCATCCTTATCTAGCCTGTATACAGAGGGGATAGCATTGATACTTGATATGAAGACCCATTCTCTCTTAGTTGAACTACTACCGCTATAAGTATACGTCAAGCTCATCAAATTGTAGCAATTTACACTTGTTTCCTTTATCAAAAATTTTTTTTATATCTTTCTCTAGTCGAGATCTGATCATCAATCCATTGAGGCTAGGTCGAATGGCTATTAGTATATGTTTTAATTTAAATATCCAATCCACTTTTATGATACCCATGAATTGTAAATAGCCAACTTAAACATGTGTTAATATATTGTGGATAAAACAAAGTAACCATTCCATAATCTCCATTAGTATCCCCAAGTTCCCACGTTACCCCAGATACACATAAAATCCAAGTTGAAATGATGTGCTTGCAATGCGACTACAGGTGTAAGCATGCTGCTAGCTCAGTAATCTGCCAACATGTTTACTCATGTAGTCTGTAAAAAATTTATAAACGCTGTAATTATCTTGCGTATTTCTAGAAATTTTCACCAAAATTTTGAATAGTTCCAAAGACTGTAACTTCCTTTTCCATATTAAATGTAAAATGGCACATTTTGAACATTAACATTTTGAAATGGCAGTTTTACACCATTAAGTGTGTCCAGTCAAAGCAGTCCCATTAAATATCTACCATCATGCATTTAAAAACGACCTGAAAATGTTAAAAATTGGAAACTGTACATTTATTCTTAAAATATGTAACTATCTCTTTGATAGTTTATTTGAAATTTATTTCTAATCGATTTTCCCACAACGTGTTAACCTGTCAGCAGGAGGGTTGGTTGTTGGCAGGTGCCATAAAGTCAGCTCTGACTCACAGCAACTCAGTATAGCGTTTCCGAGGAGCAGCTGGTGAGTTGGAACTGCTAACCTCTCCTTGCAAACTGACCTTGTAGTCCAGTGCATTATTCTGCAGCGCCAAACCAAGACTCGTTGACGAATATGTTGTTTTTGTTGTTGAGCACTGTCAAGTTTGTTCCGACTCACAGTGACCCTGTGTTAGGTTTCTGAGGAGCAGCTGGTGGGTTTGAACTGTTGATCTTGTGGTTCACAGTCCATTGTTAATCTTACAGCACCACACTGTGTTTATTACTACTGTGTGTTGTTCTAGGAGTAATGAAAAATACAGCGGAAAAGTAATCTATTTCAAAAACTTGTGGTTCCCAGTAGTTAGTTGTTGCTGTTAGGTGCCATTGGATTGATTCTAACTCATAGGTTTCTTGAGGAGCGGCTGTGGGTTTGAACCGTCCAATACTTACAGCACCATTCCAGGACTCATATATACATACATGCTGTTGTTAAGTGCCATCAACTCAATTCTGACTCATAGTGACCCTGTTCTAAGGAGCAACTTGTAGGTTTGAGCTGCCGACCCTGTGATAAGCAGTCCAGTGCTGATTCTGACTCACTAGTATGTAGTTAATGATAAGAAATCCTAGTAATGCAGTTGTTAAGCATTTGATTGCTACCTGAATGATACTGTGGTTTGAACTCACCAGCAGCTGCATGGAGAACGAACTGGCCTTCTTTCAGCCTTGAAACCATTTGGGACAGCTCTGCTCTATCTTGTTGGGTCACTAAGAGTCAGAACCAACTCAGCAGCAACAGACTTGGTTTTGAGGAGGCCAGTTTTGGCTTAAGGTTTAAGGCTTAAAGATTAGTTTGGGGCTATAGTTTCTCGTGAGTATTTAAACCTCCTTGAGAAAATGTGGGTTTCACAAAACTTAAAAAATTTTATCTATAACCCTACAGTGCCACTTAAATATTGCTTCCTCTCTTTCCCGCT
>NW_006408697.1:1219696-1227165 GCF_000296735.1 Chrysochloris asiatica | reverse complement strand
TGAGGTTGGCCCAGGATCAGACATTGTTTCGTTCTGCTGTGCATGGGGTCGCTATGAGTCGGTTCTGACTCTATGGCACCTGACAACAACAACAACAAAGTAAAGCCACCTTTTTCAACATTCAAAAACGGAATACATCAATTCATTCAACAAATACTTAGTGAGTGCCCACTACATATTGAATAGTATTCTGTTTGTCAGAGATGTTGTTGTGGTTGTTAAGTGCTGTCGAGTCAGTTCCGATCCATAGTGACCTGCATAAGGTTTCTGAGGAGCGGCTGGTGAGCTTGAACCATCAACTTTGTGGATCACACTGACATTGCAGTCCAGTGCATTAACCCACAGCACCACACCAGGACCCTGTTTCATTGTACTTTATGGACACTGCATTTTTTACACACAAAAGGTTTGTTGCAACTGTGCACTGAGCAAGCCAATTGGGGCCATTTTCCAATAGCATGTGCTCACTTTGTGTGTCTGTGTGAATTTTGGTAATTCTTACAGTGTAACAAACATTTCCTAATGCTGTTGCACACTGAATGGACAGAAGTAGAGAGTAAACAGTGTTTACAATGACTGGGAACTAAAATATTTGTGTGATTCGTTTTATTGCAATGATTACTTATTTTTCCAGTGGTCTGAAACTGAACCTGCAATATCTCTGAGGTAAGCCTGTATGTATGTGTTGAAAAATGGAGCATTTTCAGTTTTCTATTTATTTTAAGAGATTAGAATGTATACACTGCAGTCGCTCCATGGAAACCCTATGCAGAGTTGCTATGAATTGGAATCAACTTAGCAGCACTTAACGACAACAACAGCTAAATTATGCGGGGCTAAAAAAGTTAGGATGTGAAAAATTTTAACTCTAGTATAGAAAAACCAATATTGTCTTTTGGTTTGCTTTATAGTTACCAGCTGACCAGTGGATACAAGCCTGCTCCTATGGACCTGAGCTTTATAAAACTCACCCCATCCCAGGAAGCGATGGTGGACAAACTGGCTGAAAATGCCCATAATGTGTGGGCTCGAGATCGAATCCGTCAGGGCTGGACTTACGGAATCCAACAGGTATAGAAGGAACTTGGTTCCGAATCAAACAGTCTGTGTCATCTACTTAGTGTAGATTAGCATATTTTGTAACAGGAGAGATTACATAATGATTGCTTTAGAAGTCTGGTCAAATAGAGTTTAACTAGTAGGATATGCACAGAACCACAAAGTCAGTTTGAACCACAAGGTCGGTAGTTCAAACTCACCAGCTGCTCTCCGGAAACTCTGTATAGGGTTGCTAAGAGTCAGAACCCCATAGACAGCACTTATCAACAACAGCATTGTCACCTGAAGGTGTGGGGTTAACTCGCAGCTTCTGATGGTGCTTCTGGCTATGTGAAGACTTGGACACACACTGCAGCAGAGCCTCAGTGATTCCTGTGGGCCCATTGCCAGTGAGTTGGTTCCAACTCAAAGAGTCCCGATAGGGTGGAGCCGAACTGCCTCACAAGAATTCCAAGACTGCAGTCTTTACAGATTTTTTTCTTGTGGAGTGTCTGATGGATTTGAAGTACTAATGATTTGATTAGCAGCTAAGCACTTAATGACTGTGCTACCAGGCTTTCTAACGCCTCGGTTAGGATATAGAAATTAATTTCTTAAATGGTAACACTCCATAGACTTATGGGAATTAAAGCCTCTTCACCATTCCATTTCAAGTAAAATTTCTCCCTGTGTATTTAGGCTATCTGCTACTCTTCTTAAAATTGTCAGTGGCTAACCATTAGAAGTAGTCTGTCTCTCCTTCTTCCAAGTCTTTTTCTGGCAGGTCAGCTGAAACCTGTTCACTATGGATGACCCGGCTGCTATTTAACATTCTGGTGGCATAACTTCCAGATTCACAGCAACATGCAAGCCACCACAGTACCACAGACAGATGAGTTTGTGCTGCCTCCTAAAAGTAGAGTTGATTGTGAGGATGAAAATGGAGTAAAGCTTTCTGGACCTTCATTTGCTGGTGGAACAAACTGAAAATGAGGAGAAACAGCTATAAACATACATTAATAATTGGAACATGAAATGTATGAAGTATGATTGTAGATAAATTGGAAGTTATAAAAAATGAAATAGAATCCATAAAAATCACTATCCTAGGCATTGTTGTTGTTGTTAAGTGCCATTGAGTCAGTTCCAACCCATGGCAACCCTCTATAGGGTTTCTAAGGAGCAGCACGTGAGTTTGAATCGCCGACCTTGTGGTTGAAACTGGTGCAGTGCATTATCCTACAGCAACACGCCAGGACTCTATCCTAGGCATTAGTGAGCTGAAATGGACTGCTATAGGCCATTTTGAATCTGACAGTCAGTCATAGGGCCTACTCTAGTGGAATGACAGATTGAAGAAGGATGGCATTGCATTGATCTAAACATTTCAAGGTATATACTGAAGTATAATATTGTCTGTAATAGAATAATATCCGTATGAGCCCTGGTGTGGTGCTGTGGACTGATATACTGCACTGCAAGGTCGGTTTGAACCGCAAGATTTAAAGCCGCTCTTTGGAAATCCTACGCAGGGTCACTGAACTGGAACTGACTAGAGGGCACTGAACAAAAACATAAAGAAGACCAGTTAATACCACAATTATTTAAATTTATGCAAACCACTAAAGCTAGTGATGATGAAATTGAAGAATCCTACCAACTTGTTCAGTGTAAAATTGATCAAACATGCAGTGAAGATGTATTGATAGTTACTGGTGTTTGGAATGTAAAGGTTGGAAAAAAATAAGAAGGACCAATACTTGGAAATGTGACCTTTTTGATCGAAACTATGCTAGAGATCACGTGATATAATTGTGTAAGAGTAATGACTTGTTCATTGCAATATGAAAGAATGACTCTACACAAAGACTTCAAGGAGCTCTGGTAGTGTAGTGGTTACGAAACAGGCTGCAAACCACAAGGTCAGCAGTTCGAAACTACCAGCTGATCCGTGGGAGAAAGATGAGGCTTTCTACTCCCGTAAAGATTTACAGCCTTGGAAACCCTGTTCAGGGTCGCTATGGGTTGGAACCCACTCGATGGCAGTTAACAACACAACGACACATAGACCTCACCAGGTGGAATACACAGAAATCAATTTGACTACATCTATGGGATGAGATGGTGGAAAAGTTCCATATCACCAACCAAAACAAGGCCAGGGGCAGACTGTGGAACAGACTATCCATTGCTCATATATATGCAAGTTCAGGGTGAAGAAAATTAAAACAGGTTCATGAGAGTCAAAATTTGGCCCTGAATATATCCTACCTGAATTTAGAGATCATCTCAAGAACAGATATGATGCATTATATGGTAATGACTGAAGACCAAAAGAGTTTTAGGATGATATCAAGAACATCATACAGGAAGAAAGCAAAACATCATTAAGAAGACAAGAAAAAAGGAAAAGTCCAAGATGGATGTCAGAAGAGACTCTGCAACTTGCTCTCCAATGTAGAGATGTTAAGGCAAATAGAAGAAATGAGAAAGAAAAAGAGCTGAACAGAAAATTTCAAAGGGCAACTTCAGAAGATAGAGTCAAATATTATAGTGAGATATGCAAAGACCTGCAATTAGAAAGCCAAAAGGGAGAATACACTAAGCATTTCTCAAACTAAAGAACTGAAGAAAACATTGCCTTGCATTGCAATTTGAAGAATTCTATGGGCAAAATATTAAATGATGCAGAAAGCATCAAAAGACGATGGAAGAAATACACATAGTCACTATACCAAAAAGAAATGATTGATATTCAGTAATTTCAAGAGGTAGCATATGATCAAGAGCCAATGATGTTGTAAAAACTTCAGCGTGCACTGAAGGCATTGACAAAAAGCAAGGCTCTGGGAATTGATGGGCTACAGTCTGAAATCTTTCAACACAGTCATGCAGCATTGAAAGTCCTCACTTATCTATGACAAGAAATTGAAGATAGCTACCTGATCAACTGATTGGTAGAGATCCGTATTTATGTGCATTCCAAAGAGAGGAGACCCAATGGATTATGAAAATCATCAGATAATATCATTAGTGTCACATACAAGTAAAATGTTGCTAAAGATAATGCAGAAATGATGGCAACAGTACATTGACAAGAACTGCCAGAGGTTCAATCCAGATTCAAACAAGGATGTGGAACAAGGGATATATTTGCTGATGTCAAAAGTATTTTGGCTGAAAGCAGAGAATACCAGAAAGATGTTAACCTGTGCGTTTTTGACTATGAAAAGACTTCTGACTGTGTGGATCATGACAAGCTATTGGCAGCATTGCAGAGAATGAGTATTCTAGTACATTTAAATATGCTCATTATCTATCTGTACATAGACCAAGAGGAGCCAGTGCTTGAAGAAGGACATAATGGTTGGTAAAGTGAAGGGTCAGCAAAAAGGAAGAAACCCCCGCCGATGAGATGTGCTGGCAAAGTTGCAGCAGCAGTGGGCTCATGCATAATGATTGTGAAGATGGTTCGGGTCTGAGCAATATTTCAGTGTGTTGTGCATAAGTTCGCTATGAATCGGAACCAAGTAGATGACATCTAACAAGCAACAATATTTGTTAGTTAGGCATTCTTTTGGTAAGATAGCCTGCTGTCTCTCTTTATCAAGAGCACTCGATATATATATATATATATATATATGGAGCTCTGGTAGCGTAGTGGTTACGAATCGGGCTGCGAACCTTAAGGTCAGTGGTTCGAAACTACCAGCCGCTCCGCGGGAGAAAGATGAGGCTTTCTACTCCCGTAAGGATTTACACCCTCGGAAACCCTGTACAGGGTCGCTATGGGTCGGCTCCGACTCGAAGGCACTTAACAACAACAACAACATATATATATATATACATATATATATACATATATATATACATATATATGTGTGTGTATGTGTATATATATATAGTTGTTTAAGTGCCTTCAAGTTGGTTCCAACTCATTGCGACCCTGTATAGGGTTTCCAAGTAGTGGCTGGTGAGTTTGAACTGCCAGACTTGTGGATCAAACTGACGTTGCTGTCTAGTGCATATCCTATAGTACCACATCTGGTATATATATATGTATGTGTGTATATGTGTGTGTGTGTGTGTATATATATATATAATGTGTGTGTGTGTGTATATATATATATATATATATAGCCCTGGTAATGTAGTAGATTATAAGTGGTACTGCAGTTAAAAAATTCCAGATGCTTTGTGGGATAAAGGTAGGACTTTCTGCTCCTGTAAAGATTTACAGCCTCAGAAACCCTATACAGGGTTCCTATGAGCTGGCTATGACTCCAGAAAACTTAACCACTACCACCATTTTGTTGTTGTTAAATTCTGTCGAGTCAGTTCTGACTCATAGTGACCCTGTATAGGGTTTCTGAGGAGCATCTGGTGGGCTTGACCTGCTGACCTTGTGGTTCTCAATCCAGAGCTGATCCACAGCACCACACCAGAAGAATGAACAAATTTGTGTTGGAATGTTTGCTAGATTATTTAACTGGCAGAATGTTCCTTAGAGTTGAAGATGGTAAATTTCATCTAACATATTTGGACATGCTTCATCCTCTGAAGAAGATTCCAGGTGCTTGGTGAAGTAGAGGATCATAAGCAAAACAAAACGAAGGGAAGGTCTCAATGAGCTGGAGTGACACAGTGGCCTAACAGTGGGCTCAGATTTAGCAATGATTGTGAGGCTGCTGCTGGACCGGTCGGCCGTGTTTCTCTCTGTTGTGCACAGCGTCTCTGTAACTCAGAACCAACTCAAGGACACCTAACAACACTCAACAATAGTCATTTCAGTTCTCTTGGAACTAGTTTCACCAATGTTGTGTTGTTAGGTGTCATCAAGTCAGTTCCAACTTACAGCAATCGTCTTATTATAAGATTTCTGAGGTTGTAAATCTTTATGGGAACAGAAAGCCTCATCTTTCTCCCAAGGAGCAGCTGGTGAGTTTGAAACGCTGATCTTATAGTTAGCGGTCTAATGCTTATCGTACAGTGCCACCAGTCTAGTTTCATCAATGGATATAGTCAATGTAATAGTTTGTTTTAAAGCTATATCAAGGACATGTCTGTATCACACTGGGTGTTCTCAGAAGACCGGAAAGCAGTTTGATAGTGATGCAAAACCACTGAAGTACACCCAGTACAAACCAGGCTCTTTTTGTAACAAAGACAAGTCGTGGAGATTATATGTTCCCTAAGTGTGGCACTATAGGGTAAGCACTGGACTGCTAACCTCAAGGTCGGCTGTTGAAGCCCACCAGCCATTCCTCAGAAACCCTATCGTTGCTGTTGTTAAGTGCTGTGGAGTCAGTTCTGATTCTTAGTGAGTCTGTGTAGTTTTCCAGGCTTGAAATCTTCATGGGAACTGAAAGCCTCCCATTTCTCCTGCGGAGTCTTGGCAGGCTCGAACCGCATACCTTGCTTATCATATGGAGCTCCTGTGCCACCCAGAAACCCTATACAGGGTCACTATGTGTTGGAATTGACTTGGCAGTGTTTAACAACAACAACACAGCAGCCTTTGCCTTGTAACAATGGCATATAGGAGATGGTTAAAGAGATCGTTAAACTGTGTAGTTGTTCCTTCTTTCTGGGTCAAGAACTGCTTTTAAATTGATGCATTTATTCATTTAATTAAAGTTTTTACACTAATAGTGTCTTGGTAACTTCTCTAGCCTGGGCAGGTAAAGGGAGTGAGCTTTTCCTTCAAAGTCTTTAAATTGTGATGTATTTGGTAACTTTCTTATTTGAATTGCCCTGGTGATTTGCATAACTTTTTTGCTTTCTGTAGGATGTAAAGAACAGAAGAAACCCCCGCCTTGTTCCCTATGCACTTTTAGACGATAGAACCAAGAAATCAAATAAGGACAGTCTTCGGGAGGCTGTCCGGACCCTGCTGGGATATGGCTACAACCTGGAAGCTCCTGATCAAGATCATGGTATTTCTGTCTAGCTTTCCTCACCTCTGGTTGCAGAATCATGTAGTAGCACTTAAAAGCCCAATTAATAAGAGTGGCCTGAGTGTTTCATTTAGACCTGTAGTTTAGAGTGCTATCTTTTGTCTCCGTCCTGAGGTCACCAAAAGCCATAACCCTCTCTCAATAAGGTTACTTAGTACTGCGGTGATTTTGTATGGAGAAGGCAGTGAGGTTAACTTCTTGCAGAGTCTGAAGTCAGCAGTTAGCCTCCTAACTGATTCTAACTTTGTCCCCGCTTCCCAGAATTCTTTCAAAAGAGTTGATTTCACTTGATAGTGGGAGTACACTTAGTGTAGGAGCTAGTGTTTTCCAAAATCCCACATTTATCTTTTATATTTGTTCATATAGTACTGTTGTTATTGTTGTTGTTGTTGTTGTTGTTAAGTGCCATCGAGTCGGGTCCGACCCATAGCGACCCTGTACAGGGTTTCCGAGGGTGTAAATCCTTACGGGAGT
>NW_006408697.1:1210805-1217831 GCF_000296735.1 Chrysochloris asiatica | reverse complement strand
CATCGATGCTGCCACTTGGCCAATCCATCTCATTGGGGGTCTTCCTCTTTTTTTCTGACCCTCCACCTTACCATGTGTATAGTCACCATTTATATTGTTGAAAAAAGGTATTTGCAATTGATAAGTCAATGATCTTCTCAGAATTTGGGTGTGGTGCTGAAGGTTAAGCGCACGACCACAAAGTCAATTTGAACCATGAGATTAGTGGTTCAGGCTCACCTGTCAATCCTTGAAAACCTAATACTGAGTCCCTAAGAGTTGGAACCAACCAAATTGACAGTTCACAACAACAGCACTTGGTCTTTCTGTAGGTTTATGGGTATTACCCTATCATAGACAGTGTTATTCTTCATGATGGTTCTAGGTATACTCTTTAGTTAATTAATGTAAACCATTCCCCTTTGTTGATTCTAGCACAGTAAACCATGTGATTGTTGGATTCACAATGGCTAACCAGTTTGTATCAGCTCACTAACGCCTGATACTAATCTATGCATTCCATTTCATTTTTGATGACTTCCAGTTTTCCTAGATGCATCCTCCCTCTATACTTTCCATGTTCTGATTACTAATGAATTTTTGCAGCTGTTTATTCTCATTTGAGTTTTGCCTCATCAACAATGAAAGTCCCAAGGCTTTACTCTACCCCTGTCATGTTTTAAGGACAACTCTACTTTAAGGAAGCATCTCTTTTCCTGTTGAAATTTGAGTGACTACCAACTTGAGGGTCTCATCTTCCAGCACCACATCAAACAGTGTTCTGCTGCTGTTCATCCCTGGTAGCATAGTGGGTTACACATTGGACTGTTTACCACAAGGTCAGCAGTTTGTATCCGTCAACTGCTCTGTGGGAGAAAGATGAGACTTTCCTGCTCCCATAAAGATTTCCGGCCTTGGAAGCCCTACACAGGGTCATTATGATTCAGAAATGACTTGATGACACACAACTACACCATCGCCACCCATTCAGAAATAGTCCACCTCTTCTTCCTAGTCTTAGTCTGAAAGCTCTACTGAAGTCTTTCCACTATGGATGCCCCCACTGGTATTGAAAATACCTGTGGCGTATCTTTTAGCAACACACAAGCCACCACAGAATGACAAATTGACAGACAAATGGTGGTTGTCTGTTGTTAGGTTCCATTAAACTGATTTCAAGGTATAGTGATCCTTTGTACAACACAATGAAACACTGCCTGCTCTTGTGTCGTTCTCACCGTCATTGTTACATTTGAGCCCATTGGTGCAGACAATGTGTTATTTCATCTTATTATCTGCCTCTTTCTGGTTGACGCTCTACTAAGCCTGACCTCCTGCTCCAGGAACTGATCCCTTTTGATAAAATGTCCCAAGTACATAAGACAAAGTCTCACCATCCTCCTGTCTAAGGAGCATTCTGACTATATTTCTTTCAAGACAGATTTGTTAATCCTTTTGGCCCTTTGTGATATATTCCATATTCTTTTCTAACAGCATAATTCAAACCCCTGTGTTCTTCTTTTTCATTGTCAGGCACACCTTAGTCTTCAAAGTGACACCTTTGCTTTTTAACACTTTCCCCTCATCCAAGGCTTTATTTGTTGATGTTTGTTTTAGTTTTTTAATTAATTAATTTATTTATTTTTAATGTTTTATTGTGAATTGTGTGGTAGTCTACATGGGAGAACATCAGCTTTACATTCATTCCATCATCTATCATTTCATTGGCATAGTTACCATCCTGTCCATGCATCCTCACCCAACCAAGGAGTGTACCCTGTAAGCCTGCACACACACACACCCCATAGTCCTCAGCCCCTTTCCATCTCCTGATCCCGAGTCCCCAGCCACACCATCTCTTGATGTCGTCTGCTCTGCCTCCATCTCAGGCCCCACCGCCTCTCTGGGTAGGATTCCGCTCTTCACTCTTCTCCATCGATGGTCCCAGGGTCCTCCGCTCCTAGACTAAAAAGTTAATCACTCCCCTCTTTGCTACAAAAAGTCCATCTCTAGATTTCCAACCCTCACAATCAGTCCTGATAACAATCATTCACAATTACATCACAAGAGACCCATCTGTATTTCGTTTCATCAGCCCTTCCTGGGCAGGCTGGACACTATTCATTGGAGACTCTACCTTCCTCCACACCCTTTGGATCTAGGTTCCCTCTTGAAAGCTTGTAAGCCAGTCACTTCATGCCTTAGTATCCCTCCCCCCATTTTGGGTAGCCAATGTCCAAGTTGCCCATCCCTATCTACCCTTTGTGTGGAGGGGGTGGGAATAGTTCTTGCAGCAGGGATTTGTTCCCTCTTTTGAGCTACTGCATTCATAGGTGTAGGTCCTGTTTATCAAATTGTATCAGATGATGCTTTTTTTGTTTTAGTTTTTAATGAGTGACTTTTCTGAATTAATCATGTAAAGTATATATTCTTTTGTGTGTGTAGCTACTAAGGTCTCTGCTCCTTTAGTTTAGTGCTCAGTTAGTAATTAGATATTTTCTTTAAATGCTTGAAACTAGATAATCTCACATTCTCTGCAGAGGGTGCTGTGTATGTGTGTTGGCTTGAGACACACTTTCAATGTTCGGCCAAGCAGTTGAAAACTTGGCCTGAGCCTTCTCTACTACTTGTGTAGAGGTTTAAGGTCAGTCAGAGGTGAGAACAAAACATACATAAAGCCTTCTTAGGGCTTTCTTCTTCGGCGTGTGTAGCCCAAGGGATGTGTGTAACCTTCCAGAGACCCTGGACTATGTTAGAGTGTCCCAATGCTTCCACGGACATCTTATTCACCAGCTTTTCCTCTGAAGTTTTCGGTCAGCGAAACTGTTTGTTCCAATTGTTTTTGTCACCCAAGTATTTATAACATACTAACTATGATGTTTAATGATTGCCTCTGATTGTTTTCAACATTTTTGCCTCTGATTGTCTTCAGCATATCTTCCTGTGAAAAAATGTGTGTGTGTTTTGTGGCAAACTCTGACTCAGATCAAATAAAGACAGGTCTTGTGAATAGGATTTTCCAATAACTGCCAGAAAGATCAAAAAATGACAATGACCTAGGTAAGGAACTGGGCTTTAAAATCACGTCAGCCTCATTCTGATCCCTCCAGGATTCTATGCTGCTTTATGCTGTGATTGAACGGTTACCGTGGAGCTGAGAAGAGGAATCAGATTGGTGGTGTTGTAGTTAAGTGCCGTTGAGTGGGTTCCAACTAATAGCGACCCTATGTAAGGTTTCTGAGGAGCAGCTGGTGAGTCTGACTGTGTTCCTGTGGTTCAAACCAATCTTGTGGCCCAGTGATTATCCTCCATGAGGATCACCAGGACCCCATGAGACTAGGTCATGTTAAAATGATATGCACGTCACTGTTCCTACCTGGATTCACTTGTTTTCATTGAATAAACAGTCTCTGAATTTTTGCAGGCATTTGATAAATTTTCAGTATTATGAAAAAGTTCAATTTAACAATATTGCCAGAGTTCTTGTTTTAATGGAGAAGAGTATTTGGGGGAGTTCTTACTTCTGTTCTTCCTTCTGATGTGAAAATTAGAAATAGCTGCTCTGAGTCATGGAACAGAAAGACTGCAAACAGATTTAAAAAAAAAAAAAAAAGAAAAAACAGTTGCAGGACAACACTAATAGTCCAACTGAGCTAATAGTGGGGCCAGAATTGTATATATGTTTTCTCCAATCCTCAGCAGAGTAAGTGTAGCTATTGAGAAAGTGGACAAGGATTGGGAGGAGGTGTACAGATAACAAAGAGAAGCCAAAATGGAATTTAATGAATTTGAAGAGTCAAGGTGTTTATATAGGAAATTAGAGAGCTGGGACAAACAACCTGGTTATCAGCGAATTGTCTAGACTCTGGATTTTAAGAATTTAAAATTGGAACCATCGACAGTTGATTAACCAAGTTCAAATCTTAGTGAACCTATGTGAACAATGGATAGTGATGCTAAATTTACATATAGAAAGTAGTGATCCAGATCATGCTTATTCTTGACCGCAGTGCCCAAGAATTCAGGAACATAACTGCCTCATGATAAGGAATCCATTTGTCCTTATGGAAAATACATAATAAAAATTGAATTCCCAGTTACAGAAATCACTGAAGGAAGAAAATGACATCTGAGCTGATGTGTTAAAGAGATCTAAATATCAACAAGTAGAGCTTGTTCTTATTTGATACGGTAATGTGGAGAAGGGGTCCTAGGGGCATTGCAGGAGAAACACTGGATCACAATGTCAGGTTGAATCCCAAGGTCAGAAAGAGGTTCAAACCCACCAGCTGCTCCTCAGAAATGCTATACAGGGTCGCTATGAGTCAGAACTAACTTGATATCACTTAAAAACAACAACCAAGTGTAGAAAGTTAAAAGTCATGTTACCATGGAGTCAATTCTGATTTATAGTAACTTTATGTTTCTCAGAGTAGAAATGTTGTCATTTTTAGGTGCCATTGAGTCATCTCAGACTCAGAGTGATCTGATGCACAACAACACTCCCCAGTCACATCCTCACAACTGTTGTTATGTTTGAGTCCTTTTGTTGCAGCAGGGAGAGTCAGAAAGAACTCAACTCAGAAAAGCGGCCAGAGTGTCAGCTCAAGCCCAAATCACTCCAACCCTAAAGTGAGGACAGGAACAGGGTTTTATACAGGAAACACAGAGCTGTTAGAACACACAGACTTGTCTTGTCAGCTGGGGTGGTAAATTTCAGCAGACCCTTGTCCTGTAAGTGGGAGTAAACTCACCAATAAACCCTTATCTTGGTTGTATGGATGGGCTAAGTTTTATCCTGTTTGTTCAGGTGTTCTTGGGTCATTCTGGACTTCAAGGTTTTTCTATAAGAAGTTTATTTATTGTTTTTCCATAGGGTGAGGTTGGGGGAAAGAGGGGAGCCGGGTGAACTCTGCTATAATATTTCAAATGGCAAATGGGGGCTGTTAGTTTACTATAATATTTCAAACGGGGGGTATTAGTTATACTATAACACTTTATTATAGTCAAAGTGTGAATCCATCTTATGGGGGTCTTCCTCTTTGTGCAGACTCTCCACTTTACCAAGCATGATGCCTTTTCCAGGTACATCCTGATGCCTGGTTTCTCCTGGTAAATATGCCCAAGGTATGTGAGACAAAATCTCTCCATACTCACTTCAAAGGAGCATTCTGGCTTTATTTCTTACAACAGGAATTTGTTTGTTTTTCTGGCAGTTCATGGTAAGTTCACTATTCTTCTCCAACACTGTAATTTAAATGTATCCATTCTTCCATGGTCTTTCTTACTCCTTGTCTGACTTTCACATGCATATGAGGCTATTGAAAATACCCTGACTTGAATCAGAGGAACCTTTGTCCTCAAAGTGACATCTGGTGTTTTGTTTTAAACACTTTAAAGAATCCTTTGCAGCACTTTTGCCCAATGCAATGCATCCTTTGATTTCTTGACTGCTGCTTCCATGAGGATTGATTGTAGGTCCAAGTAAAATGAAGCCCTTGACAACTTCAGTCTGTTCTTCATTTATTATGATGTTGTTTATTGATACAATTGTGAGGATTTTGGTTTTCTTTACATTTTGTTGTAATACATACTGAAGGCTGTAGTTTTTTTATCTTCAGCAGCATGTTTCTTAAAGTCCTCTTTGCTTTCAGCAAGCAAGTTTGTGTCATCTGCATATTATAGGTTGTTAATGAGCCTTCCTTCACTCCTAATGCTGTGTTCTTCCTCAAAAAATACAGCTTCTTGGATTACTTGCTTAGCATACAGATTGAATTAATATAGTGAAAGTGTACAACCCTGATGTGTACATTTCCTGATTTTAAAACATGCAGTATCCTTTTGTTCTGTTACAATGACTGTCTCTTGGTCTATGTACAAGAGCACAATGAACTATTCTGGAATTTCCGTTCTTTACAATGTTATCCATAATTGTTTATGATCCATACAGTTGAATGCATAATGAATAAAGCATGAGTAAACATCTCTCTCCATTCACGTCACCATGGTCAACTCTACTTTGAGGAGGCAGCTCTTTCATAGTCACATTTTGAGTGCCTTCCAACCTGAGGGACTCATTTTCCGGCACTATACCGGACAGTGTTTCTCAGCTAATCTTAAGGTTTTCAGTGACTAAATATTCGGGAGTAGTTCATTTCTCCTTCTTCCTAGTCTGTCTTCATCTGAAAATTCATCTGAAACCTGTCCACTGTAGGTGAACCTGCTGATATTTAAAATATTCATGGCATAGCTTCTAGAATCGCAGCAACTCACAAGCCACCACAGTACAACAAACTGACAGAAAGATGTTTACGTGTGCTTTGTTGACTACACAAAGGCTTTTCGATTGTGTGATCATGACAAGCTATGGACAACATTGTGAAGTATGAGTATTCCGTAACACTTAAACGTGCTCATGAGGAACAGGATCAAGAAGCAGTTGTTCTAACAGAACATGGAACACTGAATGGTTTAAAATTAGTTAAGGTGTGCAACATGGTTGTATTCTTTCACCATATTTATTCAACCTGTATGCTGAGCAAATAACCGAGAAGCTGGGTTATATGAAGATAAACATGGCATCAGGATTGGAGGAAGATTCATTAACAACCTGCAATATGCAGATGATACAACCTTACTTGCTGAAAGTGAAGAGAACTTGCAAAACTTACTGATGAAGATCAAAGAGCACAGCCTTTGGTATGGATTGCACCTCAATGTAAAGACAACAAAAATCCTCTCCACTGGGCCAGTAAACAACATTCTTATCAATGGAGAAAAGATTGAAATTGAGAAGACTTCATTTTTCTTGGATCAATCATCAACACTCATGGAAGAAGCAGTCAATAAATCAAACGACATATTGCATTAGGGAAATTTGCTGCACAAGACCTTTTTAACATGTTAAGAACAAAGATGTCAGGTTGAGAACTAAGTTCACTTGATCCAAGCCATGGTATTTTCGGTAACCTCATACACATTCAAAAGTTGGACAGTGAATAAGGAAGACTGTAGAAGAATTGATGCATTTGAGTTATGGTGTTGGAG
>NW_006408697.1:1181082-1209280 GCF_000296735.1 Chrysochloris asiatica | reverse complement strand
CATTCGTAAAGATTTAAATCTCAGAAACCCTTGAGAGCCATTCTGTTCTGCCCTACAGTGTCACTAAGAGTCAGAAGTGACTCTATGGTGGTGAATTTTGAGTTACTTTCATTTTTAACATGGATTATTATTATATTCATAGGGGTTGTGTGCCATTGAGTCCGTTCCAACACATAGCACTCTATATAGAGTTTCAGGACTGTAGGTTTTTATGGGAGTAGAAAGCCTCATCTTTCTCTTGTGGAGCAGCTGGTAGATTTGAACTGCTAACCTTATGGTTAGGAGCTGAACTCGTAATCCACTATGCTACCAATGCTCCTCATATTCATAATAACAATATAATAATCCTGCTTATAATACCATTTTATGAGAAGACATTGCCTGCCAAACACATATGGAGTTAGAGTAATTAAACGTGAACAGAACATAAGATTGACGTGTCTGAGGGAGACTTCATGCCATGAGATAGTAGTACTAACCTTTAGTTATTTGTTTGGGCTCTAGCATCCTCTATTCTGAAGAGTCTTTGTTCCTTTCGTCACTGAGGTAGGTATGCATGGAGCACCTCCTTTGTGTTTAGGTACTTTATGCTACAGAGGATGCAAAATATATTTTTAGAGATTGCTGGATTTTTTTTTTTTTTCAAAGACTTCTATAAACAAGATTTTCATTTAGTGCTAGTGTTTTCCCAAGAAACAGAAGAATGACCGACCATTCTTCTTAAAGAATATAGACTATCGTGGGCTATGAACTACAAAGCCATGTGGAAGAAGACCCATGGAGATTAAAAAAAAGATGTGAAATGTAAATTATTGTGAAGTCCTTTCCATGAGAGTATCCTTGAGGAGCATGTTCATTCCAAGTTCAGTTTGCAGATCACTAATGAGTGTAAGAATGATATATCAGCTTATTGTTGTAGGCAGGTGCCACCGACTAGATTTGACTCATTGTGACCCTAGGCACAACTGAATGAAACACTGGCCGGTCCTGCACCATCCTCACAATTGTCATTACGCAGGAGGTCATTGCTGCTGCCACTATGCCAATCCCTTTTATTGAGGCTCTTCCTCTTTTTCTCTGACCCTTTGTTTTATCATGATGGCCTTCTCCAGGGATTGATCCATCCTGATAACATGTCCTAAGTATGAGAGATGGAGTCTGCCAGTCTTGGCTTCCAAGGAGCAGTCTGCTTGTGCTTCCTTCAACATAGATTTGTTTGTTCTTTTAGCAGTCCATGGTACTTTTAATATTCTTCTCCAACAGCACAATTCAAATGCATCCATTTTTCTATTGTATTCCTTATTCATTGTCCAACTGCCACATGTATATGAGGGTATAGAAAATACCATGGCTTGGATCCTTCTTGTTGTTATGTGCCATTTTGACTCAATAGCAACCCTGTATAGGGTTTCTGAGTTGCAGCTGGTTTGTTTGAACCACTGACCTTGTGGCTCAAACTAACCTTGTGGTCCAGCACTTATTCTTCAGTGCAACACCAGGTCTCCATGGCTTAGGTTAGGGACACCGTAGTCCTCAAAGTGATAGCTCTGTTGTTTAATACTTTAACGAGCTCTTGTGCAGCAGATTTACCTAATGTAGTACATTGTTGGATTTCTTGACTGTTGCTTTCATGAATGTTGATAGTGGATCCAAGCAAAAATCTAAGCAAGGGAAAAAAATAACCCAAGCCCCCCCCCAAAAAAAACAAACCACCCAGGACTAAGAAATTTTGCATTGTTGTTCAATGACTGTCATTACTCATTGTCTGTATGCCTTTCCCTGTTTTTATTACCCATACCAATAAAAAGGAGCTGAGGTATATCTTAATATTAAGAGAAATTTATAATGGGCTTTTGAAGACATTATCGAAGACATTATCGGTAATATTTTTTAGAACAAATACTGAACTGTGTTTGCTTTCTTTGAGAACACGGCAAAGCATTACAGAACCTTGTAACTTACCAGGGGCTTTTCCAGTGGTTTCATTTTCTAAAAGCCTAAATAGTTCATACTTAAAACATTGAGAGTTGAGTCTATTAATGTGTTCTAGAATATAATATAGGATTTTATTTGCAAATATTGAGGACAATAAAAAAACCATCACTGCACAAGTACTGCTCTACCGAAAGCTATCTCCACAGGTTCCTGCCATATCCATGGCTCTTAGGTTCGCTTGATTACAAAACTGATTTAAGGAAGCAATAAATCAGTGTGTGATTTCTTAGAGAAATACTACCTGAATGAACAGTTGACTTTTTTTTGATAGTACTGTAGCAGTTAGAAATGTTATCTTAATAGTAGATAATTGCTTGTAAGTATTATATCTTACAATTTTTTTTCTCAAGAATTAACTTACTATCCTATATTAAAAAAAGAATCACTCAGCTATTGTTGTTGTTGTTGTTAAGTGCCTTTGAGTCGGTTCCGACCCATAGCTATTAAGTATTAGAAAATAAGGATCTTTACCTTTCACTATAGAGATGTTTGAGCCCGGATGTGGTGCTGTAGGATAAGCACTGGACTGCTAACTGCCCTGACTACAAGGTCAGCAATTCAAACCCATCAGCTGTACTTGGAATCCCTATATAGGGTCACTATCAGTTGGAACCAACTCAGTGGCACTTAACAACAAACAGAGGTGTTTATTTCTTTCACCCCCATCCTTTCCATCACCAATTTTAATGTTTGATGCACAAGCCTTTCTCTACAGAGGTGTTTTGACATATTCAGCACAGGATTGCATGTCTAAATTTTTTAACTGTTTATTAATGCATTTATTTTTCACTTAGGTGTTTAAATGAATGGTATGGGGTATATGAGTGTATAGATATACCTGTGTATGTAAGGGGTTGTTTTGAACATGAGTCTTACACCGCTGGACCTGTGTATTGACTAGAGCCAACCATATCATCAGCTGTGTGTAGTTTGTGTATGTGGGGACAAGATACGAAGGCTAAGGGTTGCTTATTCAGATACTTACTTGGGGCATATTATCAGGAGGGATCAGTCCTTGGAGAAGAATATCATGGTTGGTAAACTGAGGGTTGGAGAAAAAGAGGAAGACCCCCAACAAGATGGATTGGCACAGTGGCAGCAGCACTGGTCTTAGGCATAGCAATGATTGTGAGGTTGGCCCAGGACCGGGCAGTGTTTCATTCTGTTCATAGGGTCTCTATGAGTCTGTACCAGCTTGATGCCACCTGACAACAACAACAACAACAACAACAACTCACCTTTTGAAAAGTTGACCAGCAGCCCCTGGGTCAGCTGTGTGCCCTGTCGTTGCCACCCTTTCTTCCTAAAGCTGTAATTGAACATATCAGACTCAAATGAGGCAGGAACTCTTCATTTCTCTTTATTTCAAGCTACTGTTAAATTTGTAGATATAATCTGTTGTTAAGGGCCGCTGAGTTGGTTCTGACTCACAACAGTCCTATATAGGGTTTCTGAAGAGCAGCTAGTGGGTTTGAACCACCGTCCTTGCAGGTAGCAGTCCCGTGCTTATCTAGATTATCTTTATAGTTCTATTTTTAACCCTATCAAGTCAATGGTAAATTATGATTAAGGTTTTGTTTTATATAAGGTCTTTCCTAACTCTTAAAAGAAGGAAAGATGAGAAACAGTTTTGCTCTGTGCTAGATGGTGGAGGCACCATGGCAAAGTGGATAGAACACTGGCTTTTATAATTATAATTATAAAAGCTCTACCATTCACTGGGGTCAAGTCACTTAAGTTTCTTATCTATATCTAATCCTAGTGTTAGCCACACCCACTCTATGATTTGAAATAGAAACGCAGAGAGCCATGGTCCTCATCCCCTGTGACTGCCTGGGATTTACTTTCTCATGGTCACCCTCACCCCGAAATCTGACTCCAACTACAGGGCTCTGAGTGTCTTCACACCTGCAACTGTCCATCTCGCTTGCATCTTATTGCCTTCAGACCATTTTTCCCCTTTGCATCACGCTTCCCCTGATGCTGGATTTAGATTCTTTTGTTTTATTTTCCCCCAAATTTCTGAAACAGATCTTTTTTATGTATAGCAGTTGATAATGGAATTTGGGACAATGAAAAAGTTTTGCATCACACTGATAAAGAAAACCAAAATAATTTAAAATTCAGAAGTATCATATATCTATACAAATAGTATGCATGTTACACATTTTTTTTTTTTCCAGTTGTACAACCCTCTCCCTGCCAAAACCCATCACCCGTAGGAGCTGCTTTTGTGAGCATGCTGTGCTACAAATTATATGTGTGGGTGCGTTATTTATCTGGGCAAGTTATTTATTTAGAAGTTAAAAAAAAAATTACAGCTAGATCTTCCTTAGAGGAAAACTGTGATTGATAATGCTCTCATTATTGATAATGTTGACAGTTTTTCTCTTGTTGCTTTCTCTCTACATTCTTCATTGCTGCTTCTTTTCTCACCTCTCACCCTAAGTGTCATATACACAAGTTAATTGTTGTTATTCTTGTCGCTAGTGCCATTGAGGCAGTTCCAACCCAACCCTGTATAAGTCTTTCTTTATTCTTCTTTCAGTCCATGCCCCAAGACCATCTCATCTTCCACCACCATGCCACCTAGTGGTTTATTAGTATCCTTCTAAACAAAGATTTGTTGTTAAGTGCTTTTCACTTGATTCCAACCCACAGTGACTCTCTATAGGGTTTCCAAGGAGCGGCTGGTAAGCTTGAACCACCGGCCTTGTGGATCAAACCACCTTTGCAGTCTAGCACATTAACCCACAATGCCACACCCAGAAAAAGGGGCTAATGAAGGCCACATTAAGTACAGACTGAGCTGTTGAGATGTAATCATCAGGCTCTTCAGCTGAAGCCCTCATAGGTGACAGTTTGTTTACCAGCATTATTATTTCTGACCATGGCTGATCAAACTGTGAAAACACTGTAAGATGTAAGTCAAGATAAGAAGGTATCATGGGGCCCTTCATCACCATCACTGTAGGCTTAGTGGCACAGTGGGTAAGGCACTGAGCTTCTAACTGCAAGGTTGGTGATTAGAACCCACCACCCACTCCACAGGAAAAAGATGTGTCAGTTGGCTTCCCTAAACATGTGTAGCCTTGGAAACCCTGTGGGGCAGTTCTAGTCTATCCTACAGACTAGCTGAGTCAGAATGAACTCAGTGGCAATCTTGTTTAAAGAGAATAGGTCTCTGTTCTGCATCCAGTGACCACCAGCATCTTTTAAAAATCTACAGCAGCTAGAGCCGAAGTGTGCAGCGGCACAGGGGAACGGTTCCGGATTTTCCGTGCTGAGAAGACCTACGCTGTGAAGGCAGGAAGGTGGTATTTTGAATTTGAGGCTGTCACCGCTGGCGACATGAGAGTTGGCTGGAGCAGACCAGGCTGTCAGCCTGATCAGGAGCTGGGCTCGGATGAATATGCTTTTGCCTTTGATGGCTTTAAGGTGAGTGGAATTTGCAGTGTACAAGGCACCACATTTTTTATGATCCGTATTTTGTAGGCTCTTGTGTCTTGGGTATGAAAGCGTTGAAGTCTCTGCTGTTGTTGGGTTTTCGCTGCTATTCATTTTGGTATTTTAATGAGATCAGTACTTTCTGGAGCACAAATTGGGAAAATAGTTTGTAGGGAAACATTTTCCCAATCCCACAAATGAAGTGACATTCAACAAGTAAAGCATTGCTTCTCTGTGGTATCAAAAAGGTGAATCATCCCTGTCCCTCAGATGTCTTAAAAATACATAAATTAAGAAAAACGAGCATTTTCTTGAAATAGCAATAGATGAGGAATTGATCTCTAAGCAACAATTAATATGTATAAAGATTTACTTGTGACATGGATTTTTAAGGTAATGTTGTTTACAATCACAAAAAGTTTACAATTTTCTCATTATTAGTAATTTCTATTTGTTAAATTTGGTGTGTTTACTTATAGATTATGTAAACTTTCAATGTTATTTTATATGCAACAATTAATATGTATAAAGATTTAGTAGTAACAAAGATTTTTAAGGTAAGTTTTCAATTTTATTATTATTAGCAATTTCTGTTTGTTAAATTTAGTGTTTACTTATACATTATAAAAACCTGTGTTATTTTATTTGTCTAAAATACTATGAAATAAAAATAATGTGTATGTATATATATATATATATATATAGAGAGAGAGAGAGAGAGAGAGAGAGAGAGAGAGAGAGAGAGATTGAGAGATTGAGAGATTGATGGATTGGCCAAGTGGCAGCATCAATGGGCTTAAGCATGGCAACAATAGTGAAGTTGGCCCAGGATCGGTTAGTGTTTCATTCTGCTGTGCATAAGGTCGCTATGGGTTGGTACTGACTATATATATATACACATATACATATACACATATACATATATATATACACACACATATATATATGTGTGTGTGTGTGTGTGTCGGGGGGGGGGGTTACCCTGGTGGTGTAATGGGTTACATGTTGGGCTACTAATTGAAAGATCTGCAGTTTGAACCCATCAGCCACTTGTGGGAAAAGATGAGGCTTCTTGCTCCCGTAACAATTTACAGCCTTGGAAACCCTGTATAGGATTTCTACGAGTCAGAACCACCTCAGTGGCACACAGCAACAACAAATGTATATATGCATACATGCTTGCATATCTGTATATGTGCACATATATACATATGCATTTATGTGTATATATACATACATTGTTGTTGGTAAGTGCTGTTGAGTTGAATCTAACTCATAGCGACTCTGTATAGTGTCGCTGAGGAGCAGATAGTGAGTTTGAACCTCTGACCTTAAGGTTCAAATCAAGCTTGTATTCAAGTGCATTCACCCACCGCACCACACTATGACTCAATATATACATGTACATCTCTCTATATTATATGAGGGTCAGAGAAAAAGAGGAAGACCTCCAGTGAGATGGATTGGCCAGGTGGCATCCTTGATGGCATCGAGTGTGGCAGAGGTAATGAGGTTGGCCCAGGATCAGACATTGTTTCATTCTGCTGTGCATGGGGTCGCTATGAGTCAGTTCCGACTCGATGGCACCTGACAACAACAACAAATAATCCACATTATACACCCTCTCCTCACTTACCAACTCTCTCATTATCTGACATTTTGCATTTACAACAACAGTGAAAAGTCTAGTATCCAACTGTTTTTCACATTAATGATGGACATTTTCCAGTAACAAACTGTGAGGCACAGGGCAAGAATGATGGCATCTGTGATTGTTAAGGCTCTCATTCAACTCAGCAGGGCCACGATTGTCGATGGTTTGGCAGTTACGTAATGATGTCATTGGAGAATTAGACAGGACAGTTATACAACGAATCAGTCATCCTCCATTTTAGGATGCGATATGTTCATCCTCCATTTTCACATAATGACCTTGTCTTCAGAACCTGGTCATTCATGTTGATAATGAGCAGAGAGTGAAGTCATTTTTGGTTGATAGTTTACTTTTTCATCTTCTTTTTACTTAATGATTTTCTTCAGTGAATTTGAATTCATTTTCATAAGAGGAAACAAGCATATTTTATTATTTTTAAAAAAGAAAACTAGAATAAATAAGCAGTCATGAAGAAATCTGACATTTTTTTATTTGTGTATATGATGGCTTGTATGGTACATCATGTCTAGACTACGAATTAGTATTAGATCTTTTAGGAAATGGACTCACTGTTCTAAAATAACATGTTTCCAAAATCGTATTTTTTATTACAGATGGAAAAATTTGGCATCTTTTGATACTGAATTTAATTTTTTTTAAAAAAAGGTATATTGTTACACTTGAGAATATGTTATACTTGAGAAGTAATACACAAATTACTTTGCATTGGTGACTGCATTCCATCATATATCAAATCACAAGATGAAACATAAAGGGAAAATTAAAAGATTTCCCTGATAAAATAATTTAATATGATTATGATTGATGTTATGCCTATAAACTTCTTGTTGTTAAGTGCTGTTGAAACCGTTCAACCCGTAGCAAGCCTGCATAGAGTGCCTGAGGTGGAACAGGTAAGTTTGAACTGCCGACCTTGCTGCTCAAACCGAGTTTGCAGTTCAGAGCATTAAACCAGATAGCCACACCAAGACTTTAAAATACATACTTGGAGGTTTCAAAAAGTTCATGGGAAAATTCCATTATCTTTTCATTCCATTTTACATGAACTTTATGAACCCCATCATATGTGAGGGCAAATCCAAAAGATTTTTCTTTGTACTCTTGTCTTTGTAAACAGGTAACTTTACTTTATTTGTCACTTAATCACCTATCTCAGTTATGACCTAAACATCAGAGTTGGTCCCCCTCACCCTGATCATCAACCATAGAGTATGAGCTCAGGCCACTCAGGGCCCAACTGGACAACTTCTGGTCCAGGTGCACTCTGGTTGCGACTGAGATGGTCTGTTGGCTGCCCCGACAAGGCCGGCACGCCTCAGCTCAGGACCCTTGGCTGACTGGGCTGCTGCTTCCATACTCATTGAAACCTGCAGTGGAGCCTATGTGGCAAGTAGGTGTTTCCATAGCATAGTGGTTACGAATCGGGCTGCTACCCTCAGAGTCAGCAGTTCGAAACTACCAGCTGTTCCACAGAGGAAAGATGAGGCTTTCTGCTCCTGTAAAGATTTACAGTCTTGGAAAACCCTGTACAGGGTCACTATGATTCGAAACTGACTCCATGGCACATAACAACAACAACAACAAGCCTTCCCAGAAGAATTCTACACTCTTCAATTTATACCATATCAAAAAAGAAGTGTTAACATCCTCCAGGGACTTAGATTATGTTACTTTAAAATGTTCTTCGGGTTTTGGAAACAAAAAGAAATCTGAAGGGACAAGATCAGGGCTGTAGTGTGGATGTGGTAAGGTTTCCCCGTGAAATTCTTGTAGGAGAGCCCTTCTTGTTACCTTTAAAAAATGAGTAGGTGCATTGTCATAACAGAAAAAAATGAAAATCTTCAGGGAAACTTTACTGGCCTTTTTCTCACTAACACAGTTTTCATTTTTCTTGAAACTTCTTCCTAAATGAGTCCTCGTGATAAAATCTATCAAGATTACCCCTTAGGAATCCCAGAAAATTGTCACCTTAACCTGAGCTATCTGCTCTGCTGATTTAGCAGATTACCTTGGAAGATACTGTTTTGATTGTATTTTTTTTTATTTTTTTTATGCATCCTAATGAGATTCTGGACTCCTGGTGTGGTGCTGTAGGATTAGCACTAGGCCGTGAAGCACAGGGTTGGCAGTTCAACCCACCAGCTGCTCCTCAGAAACCCTATACAGGGTTGCTATGAATCCAAACCAAGTTGACGGCACCTTCACAATAACCACAATGAGCCTTGGAAACCCTGTACAGGGTCACTGAGTTGGAACCGATTCCACGTCATACCGCCACCACCACCACAATGAGACTGGAGTCCTGGTGTGGCACAGAAGATAAGCTTGGTAACAAGACCTTACCAGAGTAGACTGGGTCCTAAGTCTAATCCTTCTGGTGGTGGTTATGTGCCATAGAGTCGGTTCCAGTTCATAACGACCCTGTACAGCGTTTCCAAGGCTGTCAATCTTTATGGGAGCAGAAAGCCTCCTCTTTCTCCCATGAAACAGCTGGTAGTTTCCAACTGCTGACCTTGAAATTAGCAGCCCAATTCATAACCACTATGCTACCAGAGCTCCTGGGAAGACTTTTCATCTTTCTGTGTCTCCTGGTCTGATGGATATTTCAGTATAGGGCTCCTGGATCCATAGAAGAGCTCCCCTACAAACTCTTCTTGGTAGGAGTCAGTTTTTTTAATTGAGTGAAGGTTTATAGACAAGATTATCAGTTTTACATTCAACAAATCACACACTTAGTTTCATCTCAAGGACTGCAATCCCCTCCTTGAAACAGCAGCCATCCCACTTCCTCCCTGTGGCTTCTAGTTCCATTCCACCCGCCTTCCCCTCCCTTCTCAACTTTGTTCTTAGGTAAATAAAGGTTGCCCTTTTGATTGTGAATGATTGACTACTCCATGGTAAGCACACTTTACTAGTGCTGTTGTCCCCCTATATGTACTTACTACTTCGCTAAGAATTAGGCCACAGGGGTGAATTCCTTTGTACAAACAAAATGAAACTCTGCACAGAAAGTTATATAGAACAAAGTTATATAGAACAAAGAAACCAGCAGCACAGGAAAACACACAGCAAAATGACTACGATAAATTCTTACCTATTGATCAATACACTGAATATCAATGGATTAAATGCAACAGTCAACAAGGAGACAGAGAGCAGCAGAATGAATTAAAACCCAGGATTCTTTAGTATGCTGTCTACCAGAGACACAGCTTTCACACAAAGATAAAAATAGATGAAAAAATAAAAGGATGGAAAAAACATACTAAGGAAAAGATGATAAACAATGACCAGGAAGTATTTATAAAATAGACTTTCAGGCATAAACCAGCATTAGAAAAAAAGGACATTATCTCATGATTAAAGGGTCAACTGAACAAGAGGACATAATCATAATACATATCTGTGCTCCCAGTGGAAGTCTCAAAAGACAGAAATCCAACCATAATAGAATTGAATAAAGCAATAGACGCTCTACAATAATAGTTGTTGTTGTATCGGTTCTAACTCATAGCAACCCTGTATAGGGTTTCCAAGGAGCAGCTGGTGGGTTTGAACTGCCTCTTGTGGTTCGCAGTCCAGTGCTGATCCTACAGCGCCACACCAAGAGTCCATACCCTGTTAGTATTAGGTATTTAAAATTTACCAACAACTCCGTATCACTTTGTTGTTGTTGTGAAGTGCCAATGAGTTGGTTCCTACCCATAGTGACCCTGTATAGAGTTTCCGAGGAGCAGCTGGTGAGCTTGAACCTCTAACCTTAAGGTTCAAACCGACTTTGCAGTCTAGCGCATTAACTAGAATACTGCCATAGATTGCTAAACTGAAGGGAGTTCATCCAACTATCATGTTAACAGAATGGTTTGTTGTTGAGGCATATTGGGGAGCCGTGGTTGGGTGTTATTTCTCTGACTCACTCATGACAAATGGCTCTGTTTCCTCCCAGGCCCAGCGGTGGCACCAGGGCAGTGAGCATTACGGGCGCTCGTGGCAAGCAGGCGATGTGGTGGGCTGCATGGTTGATATGAACGAGCACACTGTGATGTTCACTCTAAATGGGGAGATCCTTCTTGATGATTCTGGCTCAGAACTGGCTTTCAAGGACTTTGAGGTTGGTGATGGTAAGTGCCCAGCATTATGTGTTGTCTCCAGGTTTAGAGCACAATGAAGCTATTTGTTCTCCAGCATTACAACCTTTGTGTAAGGGTGAGTGAGCAGATGAATTGTAGCTTTAAATCTCAAATGTACCATCTGGCTTATTTGATCATGCATGCTGAAAACTGCTTTAGCAGAACTGCTATTTAGATGACTTAACTAGGATTTCAATATGCAGACATGTCTTTTATGAGTGAGAACTGGAAAATAAATGGCAGGCAAAAGGATAGTTTTCCACAAATGTTAGCTTTTCATTTAGAACTCCCCTGGGTTATCAACTGCTTTTATAGCCTCTTTCTGTTGGTTCATTTCACACAAATCTGATGAGAACCTACCATGTATTAAGTCCTCTGCCAGAGGCTGAGATGGTAAAAATGAGTATAAGGTACTGTTTTCTCCTTAAGTCAATCAGAGTTTCCTAGTGTAGGCTAGCATTAATATAATTTCTGCTCAGTGAGTACCTTCTAAAATAAAGGAATGCAGGAAGTACTATGGAATCACAATATTGGAGCCAATAACTTTGTCCCAGTGGGTAAGCTGTCCTCCCAGTGCAGTGGCCACTAGCCACAGGGAGCTATTTCAATTTCAATTCCTTTAAATGAAGTAAAGTTAAAGTTGATGTTCTCAGTTATCAGCTACATTCCAAGTGCTCAGTACTAGCTAGTGGCTGCCTTCTTAGACAGCACAGTTTTAAAATACCTTCACCATCATAGAAAGTTCCATTGGGAAGCATATAAACAAGATGGCATTAAATAAAATGTTATATAAAGATATCATTTTTTTTAATGCTTCATTGTGAATTATGTGACAGTTTACATGGGAGGACATCAGCTTCACATTGATCCCATTGTATATCGCTTCCTTGCCATGGTTATAATCCCTTCCATGCATCATTGATCAACCAAAGGGTATACCCTGCAAGCCTTCCCCCTGTAGTCCGCACACTGTCCCTCTCTCTCTCCAGGGCCAAAGTCTCCAGCCGTTCCATCTCCCCATAAGATAGCATTTAAAAATTAATCTATTTTTTCCATTTGCATAATACTTTATTGAGATTTTCTGAGAAGATTTACCTAGCACATTAGTTTCCCATTTGACAGTTTCCACCCAAATTGTTTGGTGGTGTTAGCTACATTTATCCCAGTGTGTCACCATTCTCTGTAATTGTGTTCTGTTTGTTTGGTGTTCAGTACTCCCAATTCCCCTGCCCCCTTGTCATCTTTGCTTTTGAATAATTGTTAAGTTTTGGTCCATCTGTTGTTATGTTGCTCTGTTTCACTGAGTCAGTTTTGACTCAGCTACAAAGTGGAACACTGGTCCAAGACCATCTTCACCATCACTGTTATGTTTGGACCCATTGTTGTGTCAATCTTGATTCTTGGGCGTCTTCCTCTTTTTCACTGACACTCCACTTTACCAAGCATGAAGTCCGTCTCTAGGGACTGATCCCCCCAGATAACATGTCCAGTGTTCATGAAATGAAGCCTCCCCTTTCTTGCTTCTAAGGAGCATTCTTCCAAGTCAGATTTGTTTATTCTTCTGGTAGTTCATGGTACAGGCAATATTCTTCACCAACACCTTATTCAAAGTCATCAGTTCTTCACTCTTCTTTATTCACTGTCCAGCTTATGATTCCTTTTTTCACAGCATGCACATCAGGCACTTTAGTGCCATGACTTGGGTCAGCCACACCTTAGTCCTCAAAGTGACATTTTTGCTTTTGAACACTTTAAGGAAGTCTTTTGCAACAGATTTTCCCAATGCAATATGTCATTTGTTTTCTTGACTTATTTTCATAGGCATTGATTGTAGATCATCTATCATGATGTTGCATATTAGTCCATTGAAATATAGTTTTCATTTAAAAAGAAGGAAGGGAGTCATTTAAAATTTGACATATGATGAAAAGTAGCAATTGATCATATTTGGAGAAGTAGAGGGTCAAGGGAGGGTGAAGGAGATGGTGTAATGGATCAACACAATAGCCTTGAGGATGAACTCAAACATGGGGGTCATTGTGAGACTGTGGCAAGACCAGGCAATGTTGTATTCTATTGTACATTACGTCACTGCAACGTGGAGCTGATTGATGACAGCTGTCTATGTTTCTGTGTTTTTTCTGATGGAATAATTCAAGTGTACATCTCATATAATGTGCTTTTGCAGCGGTTTGGGCCATTTGGTTTAGGCTATTCATGTGAATTCCTTTCTGTGTTTTAGAAATTTCAAAGTCTGAAATTATATCTTCTTAGTAAAAGCGGATATGCTTGTGATCTGCTTTCTCTTCCTTTCTGTTGAGCTCCCAAGACAGATACCCAGCCCCCTCACATCCTCACATCCTTGAAAGTCATTTGCTGGACTAGGTCTGCTGTTCATGCCTCCCTCTGCTCCGGAGCATGGATTCTCATCAAAGGATCAGAGTTACAGTGTGCTGACGCCATCTGTCGTGTGTTGAAAGGAGCCATAATTGTAGCTACTGTTTTAACAGATTTACACATAGTTGGCTCTGGCTCAAGTAACCAACTGGGCTCTAATTTAAGACTGCCTGCCAGGAAGAAACCTTCCCTTAGATACCATCAGGCTGTGTTATTTGCAGGGGGTCAGTTAAGGTAACTAGAATAGAAGTTAGAGAGCACAAAGAACAGAAAAGTTGGACCGCAGTTTTACCTATGCTGGAGCGTATATATGGATTTGTAGAAATCTTTTGTATTATGTTAATATTTCTGTGTGGCCACTTCTACTAATAAAGAATTGAGCTCCGATTATCAAGCTTTGCTATGGACCAAATATTAAGAGTGATATCATTTATCATATGATCTTGTTCCATTTATGTCAATCTTGATTGTTGTTGTTGTTAGGTGCCATCGAGTTGGTACCAACTAATAGTGACCTTATGCACAGCAGAACGAAACACTGTCCGATCCTGATAGCATTTATCATTCTCTGACATTATATGACAATAAGTGAAAAAGTATTGCCATTAGGATTTTAATTTATGCGTACATTTTAATTTATCCAAACAAAACTTCAGCACGTTGACAAGTCTCTCCAGAATACACTTGTATTAGTCTTGTTGTGACTGTTGTCGAATCAGTTAGGACTTATAGTGACCATGTATAGGTTTCCATGGCTTTAAAAACAATTCCCTATAGCAGCAGAAAGCCTCATCTTTCTCCCATGGAGTGGCTGGCAGGTTCAAACCATAGACCCTGTGGTTCCCAGACCAGTGCTTATCCTATGGAACCAATGCACTCCTGTTAGTCTCATGAGTGCCGTCGAGTCGGTTCTGACTCATGACGACTCTGTATAGGGTTTCCTAGGAGGAGCTCTGGTAGTGTAATGGTTACAAGTCAAACCGCTAACCTCAGGGTCAGCAGTTTGAAATTACCAGCTGTTCCGTGGGAGAAAGCTGAAACTTTCTGCTTGCATAAAGATTTACAGCCGTAGAACCCTGTACAGGGTCTCGCTATGAGTCAGAACCAACTGCACGACACATAACCACCAGGAGCAGCTGGAGAGCTTGAACTGCCAACTTGGCGGCTCATACTGACCTTACAGTTTGGCACATTAACCCTCAGTGCTACAACAGAACTCCTTTTCGTCGTCGTCTTGTTGTTGTTAAGTGCTATTGAGTTGGAGCTGCTGGTGAACTTGAACCACCGAACTTGCATTTCAAACCCACTTTGCAGTCCTTCGCATTTACCCACAGTGCCACACCAGGACTCCAAATCTAATTTGTTGTTGTTATTAAGTGCTGTGGAGTCGTTTTCGACTCATAGCGACCCTGTACAGCGTTTCTGAGGCTGTAAATCTCTACGGGAGCAGAAATCCTCATATTTCTCCTGTGGAACAGCTGGTAGTTACGAACTGCTGAGCTTGCAGTTCACAGCCCAATTTGTAACCACTATGCTACCAGAGACCCTTCCAAATCTAATTAGGATGCCTTAAAAAAAAAAAAAAAAAAAATGTCCAATTCAAATAGTGAGTTCTTAGAGGATCTGCTAGGCCATATGCCAGCTAGACAGAATGCTTCATCTCACTGCCTGATCCTCTGCTAGTCTCACATTGTCTCAGCCCCTGTGTCAGTTCATCTTTTTGAGGGTCCTCCTCTTTTCTCTGACACTACTTTTATAAGCATAATATTTTTCTCCAGGGACTGGTCCCTCTTGATGCTATGTCAAGAGTATGTGAGACAAAGCATTCTGGCTATCCTTTTTCCAAGGCAGATTTTTTCATTTTTCAGGCAGTCCATGGGGTGAATATTCAGTACTCTTGACCAACACCTTAATTTAAATGCATCAGTTCTTGTTCAGTCTTCCTTATTCATTACCCAGCATATCCTATTTGGTGGTGGTGGTGTTGGTATACTATTAAGTTGGTGCCAACTCTTAGCAACACTGTATAGGATTTACAATGAGTAAATCTTTAGGGGAGTAGAAAGTCTCATCTTTCTCCCATCGAGTGGTTGGTGGATTCGAGCTGATGAGCTTGTGGTTAGCACTCAAACACATAACTCACTACACTACCAGGACTCTGCATCCTATAGCAGTAGATCTTAAAATATCATAATGCTCATGACAGATAGTCTTTAGTATATATGTGAAAGTTCTGCTTAATTTTAAGAAGACATCAGGGGTAAATAAAGTTTTACTGGCACACAGCCACACTCATTTGTTTGTGTTTCAAGTTTCAAAGCTCCAAAGCAGACTTGAGTAGTTGCAAGAAATACCAGATTTCAACAAAGTCTGATGAAAAAGTCTGCTGAGTCCCAACTTAAAGATGAACCTTGGGCTCAGCTAAAGGTAGGTTTACAGTCAGTCTGCTTACTAGCTGTGTGGGCAATTTATGTGACCAAATGTTTTGGTTACCTCATAGAGAGAGCAGTAGTAAAGATTTGTCTCACCAAATATTTGTGATAATTCCCAGAGTTGAAGTATACCAACCACACATCAAGGAGCATTGACTGCTATAATAAAACGGTCTGTGCTAGGTGTTTTATTTTTCAAGTTAGCACCTTTATTGTGCAGAACACTTTGCCAATTCTTGGCCTTCCTAAGAGAATTCACAGATTTTTTTCCCACCTTCTAGCTTCTTCTGCAGTCCCTGGGTGATGTAAATGGTTAATGTACTGACCTGCTAACCAAAGGTTGGTAGTTCAAGTCCACATAGTGGTGTCTCAGAAGACATAGCAATCTACTTCTATTGGACACCTTGTGGAGCACTGTTCCACTCTGAAACATGGGTCTCTGTGAGATGCAATCAGTGCCAAGGCAACTGGATTTACGTCCCTCTTACTGCTTTACCAGTTTGTCACTCCTGGTGATTTTAAACGCTGCTCATTAAAATTAAAATAAAGACAGTTATTAAAGATAGTACTTTCATTATGAAATCATTATGATATGATGTCACAACCAGATCTCATTTTCATGATTAAATTGTACTCACTTAAAAAAAGAAAACATATATACTGCCTTTACTTACGGATATACTTAGACACAAGGAGGCTTCAAGAAGTTCGTGGAAAAGTTAGATTATCTTTCTTTTTTAAAACAAAAGAGTTTTTTATTGTTCATTGAGTGAACGTTTATAGACAAGATCATAGATTCTACATTCAACAAATCAGATGCTTTGTTTCATCTCAGTGATTGCAGCCCCCTCCAGGCAATAGCCATTCTCTTTGCATTTCATTTTGCACAAACTTTTTGAAGCATCTTTGCACACTGCCTTAAAGGGATCAACATAAGCAATAAAAATATAATCTACAATGGTAACTGTTGCAAACTACATGCATTTTAAAAATTAATTATAAGAATTGTCATGCAATTCGTAATGATCCTATAGGTCAGAGTAGAACTGATCTACAGGGTTTCCAAGGCTTTAACCCTTCTGGAAGCAGATTGCCTCATCTTTCTCTTGTGGAGCATCTGGTGAGTTCAAATGACTGACCTTTTTGTGTAGCAGCCGAAGTTAACCACTATGCTACCAGTCTAGGAAGAAGGAGTGACAAACTACTTCCGAATATTTACTCACTGAAAACCTTATGATTAGCAGAAAAACACTGTCAGATATAGTGCTAGAAAAGAAGCCCCTCAGATTCGAAGGCACTTAAAATATGGCTGGGGAAGAGGTGCCTCCTCAAAGTGGAGTTGACCGTGATGATGTGAATGGAGTAAAGCCCATGGGACCTTCATTTGCTGATGGGGCACAACTCAAAACTGAAGAGAAACAGCTGTAAACATCCACTGAAAATCGGAACATGGAATGTACAAAGTATGAAGCTGGGAAAATGTGAAGTTGTTAAAAATGAAATGGAATGTGTAAACATTGATATCTTACGCATTAGTGAGCTGAAATGGACTGGTATTGGCCATTTTGAATCTGACAACCACATGGTTTACTATGACGGAAATGACAGATTAAAGAAGAATGGTGTTGCATTCATTGTCAAAAAGAACATATCTAGATCGGTCATGAGGTACAACGCTGTCTGTGATAGGATAATACCCATGTGCCTAAAAGGAAGCCCAGTTAATATCACTGTCACTCTAATTTATGCACCAAATAATAAAGCCAGTGAGGATGAAATAGAAGAGTTCTATCAACTTCTTCAATCTGAAATTGATCAAACATGCAATCAAGATGTGTTGATCAATACTGGTGATTGGAATGCAAAGGTTAGGAGCAAAAAGAAGGTTCAGTAGTTGGAAAATATCGCCTTGGTGATAGAAATGATGCTGGAGAACACATGATAGAATTCTGCAAAATCAATGATTTGTTCATTTCATGTACCGTCTTTTAGACAGCATAAGAGATGACTATACACATGGACCTCACCAGATGGAATACATAGAAATCAAATTGACTACATCTGCAGAAGGAGACGATGGAAAACGTCCTTATCATCAGTGAAAACAAGGCCAGGGGCAGACTGTAGAACAGACCATCAATTACTCATATGCAAATTCAAACTGAAGCTGAACAAAATGAAAACAAGTCCACAAGAGACAAAATATGACCTTGAATATATCCCACCTGAATTTAGAGATCATCTGAAGAACAGATTTGATACATTAAATGCTAAAGACAGAAGACCAGAAGAGTTGTGAGACAACATCAAGAACATCATACATGAAGAAAGCAGAAAGTCAATAAGAAGACAAGAAAGAAGGAAAAGATCAAAATGGAGGTCAGAAGAGACACTGAAACTTGCTCTCCAGTGTAGAGATGCTAAAGCAAATGGAAGAAATGAGGCGGTCCAAGAGCTGAATAGAAAATTTCAAAGATCAGCTCATGAAGATAAAGCCAAATATTACAAGAAAATGTGTAAAGATCTGGAATCAGAAAACCAAAAAGGAAGAACACGCTCAGCATTTCTCAAGCTGGGGGAACTGAAGAAAAAATTCAAGCCTCAACTTTTGTTATTGAAAGATTCTCTGGGAAAATTATTGAATGATGCAGAAAGCATCAAGAGAAGATGGAAGGAATACACAGAGTCACTGTACCAAAAGGAAGTGGTTAATGTTCAGCCATTTCAAGAGGTAGCATATGATCAAGAGCCAATGATACTGAAGGAGGAAGTCCAAGGTGCATTGAAGGAATGTGCAAAGAACAAGGCACCAGGAATTGATGGAATCAAAATTGAAATCTTTCAAGAAAGTGAGGCAGCACAGGAGACACTCAGTCATCTCTGCCAATAAATTTGGAAGACAACTATCTGGCCGACTGATTGGAAGAGATCCGTATTTGTGCCCATTCCAAAGAGAGGTTACCCACTGGAATGCGTAAATCATAGGACAATCTCTTTGATATCCCATGCAAGTAAAGTTTTACTCAAGGTAATACAGAAACGGCTGCAAGCATACATTGACAGAGAACTTCCAGAGGTTTAAGCCGGATTCAGAAGAGGCTGTGGAATGAGGGATATCATTGCTGATATCCGATGGATCTTGGCTGAAAGCAGAGAATATTAGAAAGCTGTTTACCTATGGTTTATTGACTATGCAAAGGCTTTCGATTGTGTGGATCATGACAAGCTATGGACAACATTGTGAAGTATGAGTATTCCAGAACAGTTAATTGTGCTCATGAGGAATCTGTACCTGGACCAAGAGGCTGTTGTTCGAACAGAACATGGGAACACTGAATGGTTTAAAATTAAGAAAGGTGTGTGACAAAGTTGTATTCTTTCATCATACTTATTCAACCTGTATGCTGAGCAAATAATATGAGAAGCTGGGATCTATGAAGAAAAACTTGGCATCAGAATTGGAGGAAGACTCATTAACAACCTGTAATATGCAGATGATTCAGCCTTGCTTGCTGAAAGTGAAGAGGACTTAAAATATTTACTGATGAAGATCAAAGAGTACAGCCTTCGGTATGGATCACATCTCATTGTCAAGAAAACAAAATTCCTCACCACTGGACCAATAAACAACATATTTACCAGTGGAGAAAAGATTGAAGTTGTCAAGGACTTCATTCTTTTTGGATCAACTATCAACACTCTAGGAAGCAGCCTTTAAGAAATCAAATGACTTATTGCATTAGCAAATCTGCTGCACAAGATCTTTTTTAAAGTGTTGAAGAGCAAAGATGTCAGCTTGAGGACTAAGGTGCTCCTGACCCAAGCCATGGTATTTTCAATAAACTCACATGCATGTGAAAGCTGGACAGTAAATAAGGAAGACCATAGAAGAATTGATACATTTGAGTTATGGTGTTGGAGGAGAATATTGAAAGTGCCATGGGCTGCCAAAAGAGCCAGTCGATCTGTTCTGCAAGAAGTGTGTAGCCAGAGTGCTCCTTGGAGGCCAAGATGACCAAACTTCATCTCTCATAATTCGAACATATTGTCAGGAGGGACCAGTTGCTGGAGAAGGATATCATGTTTGGTAAGGTGGAGGGTCAAAGAAAAAGAGGAAGACCCCCAACGAGATGGATTGGCTAAGTGGCAGCATTGATGGACTCAAGTGTCGCAGCAGTAGTGAGGTTGGCCTAGGATTGGACAGTGTTTCATTGAGCTGTGCATAAGGTCGCTATGGGTCGGTACCGACTTGATGGCACCTAACAATAACAGCAACCTTAAAAAGAAAAGGAATCTCGATGTGGTGCTCTAGACTAATGTGCTGGATTGCAAAGTTGGTTTGAACTGCAAGTCGGTCATTCTAGCTCACCAGCTGCTCCTCAGAAACCCTATTCAGGGTTGCTATGGTTAGGAGCCAACTTGACAAAACTTAACAAACAACATCTTAAAAACATATAAAAAAATAATAATTTAAATGGTAATTTGAAAACTCTTTAAAAAATCACCTTTTTATTTAAGAAGTATGAACACTTCAAAAAAGATGCTGGCGTAGTAAATGAATAGCTGTATAATTTTCACCCAATTGTTTGCATTTTGCTCAGGAAACCTTGTGCAATGGTTAAGTGCTCAGCTGCTAGCTCAGGAAATGCCACCTGTAAAGGTTACCACCGAGAAAACTGTGAGGCAGTTGTATCTTTCAAGTGGAGTTGCTGCGATTCAGTATAGGCTTAAGGATACCTAAGAAAAACAACATGTGTGCTTATCCTCTCTAGACTTTTTATTAAAATGGAAACATCTTTATTTGCTACACATATCTATTCTCTTATTGTGAACATTTAATCTCCTTTATCCCTTTTATTTCCACTTTAAGTTGACTTCACAGGACATTCCTGTTAAGCACTTGTAGGGACTCATTTTTTAAACCATCATCCTATGGGCTAGGTATTACAGGAGGAAGGATTAAGTCTTAGAATATTTAAGTAACTTGTCAAAGATCAAATAACCAAGACATGATGGTGATGAGACTTGAATCCAGGTCTTTTGACTCCTAACTTTGTTCTAACTCATTTGTTAACACTACCTGTCTACCACCTTCTTGGATGACAACACCTGTGTAAAACATTCCCATTCATCCTCTGCTCTGTTCTTAGCACCACATCTTCCTTGATGAGTCAGTAGGTTATTTTTATATTCTTTCTGTACATGCCTCTCTGGCAAATTAGATTGGAATATCCTTTTGGTTGGGTCTGTGTTGTTTACCCAATTTCTGGCATGATGTAGCTGCTCAGTAATTATTTGTCAAATAAATAAATGAATGGTTATATATTTCTTAATGCATCTTGCAAAATTTCACCCCATAAATCTTTTACTGGTTTAATTTTACTTCCAAAACTTCTGGTACAGTTATCACTACATACTCTCTGGCTGTGATGGTATGATTAATGAATATACTATTTGGGTCATTTTTTGTCCATATTGTTCTTGTGAAATTTCTCTATGAGAGCAGTGTAGGTATGTCTTATTGTATGAAGTGAATGGTTCTGTTGTACGCTTGTGGTGTGGAGCTGTAGGATCAGCACTGGACTATAAACCATAATGTCAGTAGCTCAAACCCATCAACTGCTCATTGTAAACTCATATATGAGCCGGAACTGACTTGATGTCACTTAACACCAGTAACAACATTATGGAGCTAATCATTTAATCTCATAATCAAATGCATATTTATTCAAGACAATTTGTTATGTTGGAATACATAAAAAAAGAGCTTAACAATTTTATAAACAAATATTAAAAATTCTAGTACTCTAAAAACCTTTTCTAGTAAAAAGAGTTCTGTCTGGATTTTTCGTATCTTTAACAACAAACCATTTCTTACCTCTTTCTTCAAACAGTAGTTATTGTGCTTGTTTTCCCATACTTTGATGAACCTTTTAAAGGCAAGTTTTCAAAGGTTGAATATTATTCCTTTTCATGGAAACACCCTTTCATGGCAACAAGGGTAAGCCAAAAAGCATTGCTACTTCAGTTCAGACATGCTTGGGTTTATTCCAAACAAAAGGGGTTTAAACATGTCTCTGTGATTAGTAACTGGCTAGAGACAAGTTCTCTCAGCAACACATTTGTCTTAGTCATGTTATCTTTAAAAATAAAAAAGCATACTTGTTTGGGGCGAGAGAGAGAAAAAATATTTTTACGTCAGTGTTAGTAGCGAATTTTTAACAAAACTCAAGTGAACATCTCCCTAAATCATTGAATTGTAAAAAGTTTATGGGAATGCTGCCTCACATAAAGCAAATGTTTTAAGAAGGATCAAGCATTTTAAGGAAGGTAGGGAAGACCTCAAAGATGAGTTAGGAAAGGGGAGGGAGACCATCAACCTTGACAAATGAAGAAACTATGACTGAAGTCCAAAAGTGGTGGGAGACCGTACAATTACCATTCTTTGGTAATTCGGCAATTCGGTAATATGGCAATGCAATAGCTATTCAAGTTGGCATTGCACATGGTATCACATTTTCAGTTGTATGCAAACACCCTGGCCTCTGCAAGCTTTAAGTTCAATGGGTAGCAGACAAATTAAGAAAACATCAGCTAACTGAAAGAGCTGATCTTTTCATCAATCTTTTAATAAGATTAGAGCTAGTGAAGATAATTTTATGGACTAAATCATAACCAGGGACGAGACTTGGATCTGTCAACACTATCCAAAGAGCCAGTCAGAACAGTGACTTTCCAGGGGACCTGCTGGGCCAGCTATGCTAGAAGAAAAGCTGTATTTTAAAAATTTCTTAGAAAAATAAAATTATAAAGTTAACACACGATGAGACAGTCCAAGAACATTAAGCCAGTGAGGAAAAGATTATTAGACAGGTATGCCAGATAGTTTATTAATACAAATACTATATTTCTGACATTTATACTTATGATATTTGTAAGACTTTAAAATGTATAAAGTGATGGGATTTCTGCATTCTAAATGTCAATTTTTTAATACATGTTTGCACCTGAAATTTTGAATCTTTCCCCTTAAAAAAGGAAAAAGTTGACAAAGAGTAGACTCCGGCTCATGGCAGTCCATGTGTGAGAGTAGAACTGCACTGCATAGGGTTTCCAAGGCTGAGACCTTTGGGATCAAATGGCTAGACTTATCATGCGTGGTACTTCTGGGTGAGTTCAGGCCACATCCTCGAGGAAACTTCCTTTCAGTTGATTGGCTGCTCTTAGCCGACCTCATCATCGAGTTAATGACATTATATTAGATCTAATAATAGGGATAACTACATCTTAACTGTCAAACCATTAAGAATCCTGGCCCAGTCAAGCTATCAAAAACCTGAACTATTACAATCTCAAAAATACATGAGATGAGGTCTCACAATCCACTCTCATAAGTGGTATTTTGACTGTACTTCCAAGACAGATGTATTCTTTCTTTTGACAGTCCATAGTAAATTCAGTATTCATCATCAGTGTTGTTGTTGTGAAGTGCCATCAACTTGGTTCTGACCCATAGCAATGCTGTATGTGGTAGGGTTTCCAAGGAGTGGCTGGTGAGCTTGAACTGCCGACCTTGCAGTTCAAACACATGCATTCATTCTTCTTTGATCTTTTACATCTTTGCCTTTTAACACTTTTAAGATTCTTGTAGCAGATTTTTCCAATTCCATATATTGTTTGATTTTGAACTGCTGTATTCATGGGTGTTGATTGTAGATAAAGGTACAATGAAATCCCCAAGGACTTCAAACTTTTCTTCATTTATCATTATGTTGTTTATTGGTCCAGATGAGGTTTTTTTTTTTTTTTTTCTTTATGTTGAGGTGTAATCCATATTGAAGACTTTGGTCTTCGTCATTAAGTGCTTCAAGTCCTCCTAGCTTTCAGCAAGCAAGTTGTAATCTGCATATCTCAGGTTGTTCATAAGTCTTCCTCCATGATGCCACATTCTTCTTTTATAGTCCAGCTTCTTGAATTATTTGCTCATCATACAGACTGAGTAAATGTGATGAAAAATGATAGCCCTGATGCACACCTGTCCTTATTTTAAAACACACAGTATTCCCTTTTACTGATTGAAAAACTGCCCTTGATCATACAACTATATATATGTATATAGTGCCATGGACTGCCAAATGAACCAATAGATCCATTTTGGTAGAAGTGCAGCTAGAGTGCTCCTTTGGAGGCCAAGATGGACAACTTCGTCTCTCATACTTCAGACATCTTGTCAGGAGGGACCAGTAACTGGAGAAGGATGTTATGTTTGGTAAGGTGGAGGGTCAGAGGAAAAGAGGAAGACCCCCAATGAGATGGACTGGCCAAGTGGCAGCATCGATGCACTCAAGCGTGGCAACAGTAGTGAGGTTGGCCCAAGATCAGGCAATGTTTCATTCTGGTATGCGTAAGGACAGTTTGAGTTGGTATCAACTCAGTGGCACCTAACAACAACATACATACATATGTATATATATGTGTGTGTGTGTGTATGTGTGTGTATATGTGTGTATATATATATGTGTGTGTGTGTATGGGGGTCTTCAAAATACTCATGGAAAAACAAAATTGAAAGAATGGAACTTTTCCACAGACTTCTTGAAGCTCCCTCATACACACACACACACACACACACACACACACATACACTTACACATACCTCTAAAGTATTCCATAAAAAGGCAAATTTTTCTTCAAACATCAAAAATAGCTTGTTAAATCTACTGTAAAAGACCTCTTTAAATTTTTAAAAAGCAAAGGTGCTACTTTGAAAACTAAGGTGTGTCTGACGCAAGTCATGATATTTTCAATCTCTCATATGCATGCAAAAGTTGGGCAATGAATAAGGAAGCCCATGGAAGAATTGATGAATTTAAATTATGGCATTGAAGAAGAATACTGAAAGTACCATGGACTGCAAGAGGAACAAACAGAACAGCCAGAATGTTCCTTAGAAGTGAGGGTGGCAAGGCTTCTCCTCCCATTCTTTGAACATGTTGTCAGGATGGACCAGTCTCTGGAGAAGGGTCAACAAAAAAGAGGAAGGCCCCCAATGAGCTGTAATGAAACAGTGGCAGCAACAATCGGCTCAAACATAACAAAAGTTGTGAGGCTAGCCCAGGACCAGGCTGTATTTCACTGTGTTGTTTATAGGGTCACTAGGAATTGGAACTGCTCAAAGGCACCTAACAACAACAACAACCTTATCGTATTTTTTTTTTAATGTTTAAAAAAAAAAAAGAATGTATTAAATTCTTGCCAAGTGGCTGACTACTTTTATACAAACATTTTTCTGCTTAGGAAACTTGAGTTTTCTCATCTATAAAACTAATTTATAATCATTATTCCTAACATGAGGCTAAATAATCTCATTATAATTGAATTTATAAGCTTAAATATTTTGTTTTAACAAAGACATATCTTAAGACAATCTAGTAACAGAAAATGAAACGTTTTGAGGGAAATGGAAACACAAATTCCGTGAATTGAAAAGGTTGTAATTTAGAGTAATTATTTCTAATAAATTTTTGACCTAGAAAAAAAAAATAGCTTGCTAATGATGGATGAAACCTTTTAACAATTTTACATACCATCTTTCCCTTCAATTGTGTGTGTTTGGTTTTGTTCTGTCAAATTCCATGTTAAATTTTGTTCTGTCAAATTCTTCCTCTGGATGGAAGAGCATGACAATGAGAAGCATGCCCCATTGTCACTCACTTCCTCCTTACTCTCCTTGTGTAATAATGTCACATGTACTCAGGAGCCAGGGGGCTCTAGGGTGGGGACTTTCTTCTTTGACTGAACTTTCTAGAATCTTGAGGCTGATGGCTGCTTCATAGCATCTCATTTTTTACATATTGAGGGTGAGAGAATAACTTATCTGGGGCCCACAATTGTTGTTGTTGTTGTTAAGTGCCGTCGAGTCGGTTCCGACCCATAGCGACCCTGTCTGTATAGGGTTTCCGAGGGTGTAAATCCTTACGGGAGTAGAAAGCCTCATCTTTCTCCCGCGAAGCGGCTGGTAGTTTCGAACCGCTAACCTTAAGGTTCGCAGCCCGATTCGTAACCACTACGCTACCAGAGCTCCTTGGGGCCCACAATTAGTAAATGATAATGCCAAGATTAAGTCCTGTTCTTCTGATTTTGACATTTAATGGTGAATGTCAGTGCTATCTTCAATACAATGTGTTTTCACTGCAGAGCAATGTTTTTCACAAAGGTAAAAATTGCCAAGCAATGCTTTTGATAATTCCATGCTACCAGAATTTCATATAATGAGATAAAAGATTGTAGGTTTACTCTTTCTTCACAGGATTCATACCTGTATGTAGCCTTGGTGTGGCTCAGGTGGGCAGGATGAACTTTGGAAAGGATGTCAGCACCTTGAAGTATTTTACCATCTGTGGCTTGCAAGAGGGCTATGAACCATTTGCAGTGAATACAAATAGGGATATTACCATGTGGCTAAGCAAGAGGCTTCCTCAGTTTCTTCAAGTTCCATCAAACCATGAACATATTGAGGTTGGTTTTTCTTTAAAAATCAGACTGTTTAAAAATCAGGAGTAAGCTGTCTCCAGGAGTTCTTTATACACAGTTACTGTAACATACTTAAAATGATGACCCTGTTATGTTGCATAGATGTAGGACCTAACTATATGATTAATATCTGGTACTAGGTCTTTATGAGTGTCTGAGTATACTGATTAAGAATAATGAATTCCCTTTTTCTATAGTTACTGTCAGGCTCAGTATGACAGTGTATAATTGTAATATGAATTTCCCAAACTCTCTTTTGAAGTATAAGCAAAATGAAGAATATGTTTGTAACCCAGTGATCTCTATGTTTGAATATCTCTTTTTTGAAATGAGGTCCCATGTGGACTGTGTTTGGAAATTGAAAGCATGAGTGAATGAGTTATCTTTAGAATCAGAAAAGAGACAATGGTAATTAGAATGTGAACTGTTCATTCTACCTTTGGTAGGTAACCAGAATAGATGGTACCATAGACAGCTCTCCATGCTTGAAGGTGACTCAGAAGTCCTTTGGGTCTCAGAACAGCAGCACTGATATCATGTTTTATCGTCTGAGCATGCCAATCGAGTGTGCAGAAGTCTTCTCCAAGACGGCTACAGGAGGACTCCCTGGGGCCGGCCTCTTTGGGCCCAAGAATGACCTGGAGGATTATGATGCAGATTCAGATTTTGAGGTTCTAATGAAGACAGCTCATGGCCATCTGGTGCCTGATCGAGTTGACAAAGAGAAAGAAGCTCCAAAGTCAGAGTTTAATAACCACAAAGATTATGCTCAAGAAAAGCCCTCTCGTCTGAAACAAAGGTCATTATTATCATAAAGTATGATCTGTAAAATGTAGTTATGTCAAGAGGATTACAGTAGAAAGTCAGGGATCTCCCATTGCTAATTTGTTCCTCCTGTTTCCCCAACCCAGTGTTCGTGTGTGTGAAAAATATTCTGAAGGAAAAAATGTACCACCCATTAGTCATCCAGTTTCTTAGCCCTTAAATAATTTATTCCAATAGTTACTTTTCAAGATCTCAATATTTGCAGTCTTCATTGACACTAAGTATTCTGTATAAATAATACATTTTGTGGATAAAAATATGGGTTACTTTAGAATATTTCCTTGCGGTAAACTAATATTTCTCAACATGAACACACTTAGCACTTTGGCCAGATAATTTTATGAATAGTGGCCGTCCTGTTCATTATAAGATGTTTAGAAACATAGCACCCTCTCTCAGTGACAATCAAAAACGCCTTCAGAACTTGACAAGTTGCGAGTCACTTTGCTGAATTGATTATATGCTCATGTGTGAAGTAGACAGAAGATTATCACATAACTTACTCCTAGTCCTCTAATCATTTCAGATTTCTGCTTAGAAGAACAAAGCCAGATTACAGCACCAGTCATTCCGCAAGACTGACTGAAGATGTCCTTGCCGATGATCGGGATGACTATGATTACTTAATGCAAACGTCCACGGTATGAGCTTGCAGCAGTTTTCATTTATTTTAGTTTTTTTATTGTCATGTTTTGCATTTTGAATAGCTCACTTTGATTTATTGTATTTGTCAAGTTTATTATAAGAATAAATCATTAACTTAA
>NW_006408697.1:1165114-1180982 GCF_000296735.1 Chrysochloris asiatica | reverse complement strand
GAGGCTTTCTACTCCCGTAAAGATTTACACCCTCGGAAACCCTATACAGGGTCGCTATGGGTCGGAACCGACTCGATGGCACATAACAACAACATATATATATATATGTACGTATGTTGCTGTCAGATGCTATCAAGTCAGCTCCAATTCATACAGACCCTATGAACGACAGAATGAAACACTGCCCAGGCCTGTTCCATTCGCACATTGGAACCCATTGCTACTTCCACCGAGTCAGTTCATCTCATTAGAGTTCTTCCTCTTCTTCTCTACCTCAACTTTACTGAACATGATGTCCTTCCCTAGGAAAAGGCTTTCTTAATAACATGTCTCAAGTATGAGAGATCAAGTCCTGTCATTCCTTCTAGGGAACATTCTGGCTGTATTTCTCCTAACAAGTTTTGTTTGTTCTTCTGGAAGTCCATGGTGCTTTTAATATTCTTCTCCTACACCATAGCTCAAATGCATCACATTCTTCTATGGGCATCCTTATTCATTGCCTAACTTTCATACGCATATGAAGTGGTTGAAAATACTGTGGCTTGGGTTGTTGTTGTTGTTAAATGCCATCGAGTCAGTTCTGACCCATAGCAACCCTATATAGGGTTTCCAAGGAGTGACTGGTGAGCTTGAACCATCGACCTTGCAGTTCAAATGACTTTGCGGTCTGACAAATTAGCCCACATAGCTTAGTCCTCAAACTTACTTCGTTGCTCTTGAACACTGTAAAGAGGTCTTGTGCAGCAGATTTGCCCAGTGCATTATGTGGTTTGATTTCTTGACTCCTGCTTCCGTGAGTATTGATTGTGGATTCAAGCAATTTCAATCTTTTCTCCATTTATCATGGTGTTATTTATTGGTGCAGTTGTGAGGATTTTTGTTTTCTTTATATTGAGGTGCAATCCATACTGTAGGCTTTAGTTTTTGAACTTCATCAATAAGTACTTTAAGTCCTCTTCCCTTCCAACAAGCAAAATTGTATTATCTGCATACATGACTGTTAATGAGACTTCCTCCAGTCTTGATATCATGTTTTCCTTAAGTAATCCAATGTCTTAGATTATTTGCTTAGCATACTGATTTAATAAGAATGGTGAAAAGATACAACCCTGGTGTACACCTTAACTGATTTAAAAGCATTCAGTAGCTCCTTGTTATGTTCAAACAACTGTCTCTTGGTCTGTGTGCAGGTTCCTTATGAGCACTGTGAAATGTTCTGGAATATCCATTCTTCCCAATGTTATCCATAGTTTGTCATGATTCACACATTCGAAAGCCTTTGTATATTCAATAAAACACAAGTAGACATCTTTCTGGTATTCTTTGCTTTCAACCCAGATCCATCTGACATCCACATTGATATCCCTAGTTTCACGTCCTCTTCTAAATCTGGCTTGAGTTTCTGGCAGTTTTCTGTTGATGTCTGTTTATTACAACCTTTTTAAAATCATCTTCAGCAGAAGTTTACATGATATTAATGATATTGTCTGATGATTTCCACATTCCGTTGGGTCACCTCTCTCTGTAATAGGCACAAATGTGGCTGTCTTCCAAACAGTCGGCACTTAACAACAACAACAACAAAAGTATTGGTCCAAATCATAGAAATTGTTATTAAACAAAAATACCAAAATGTAAAGCTGTTGATTCTCAGCATATCGTCCATCTAGGACTATACAGTCCTGAAGGTATATTTCCCTTTATCTCACTCTGAGAATTCTGAGCTCTTTGATTTATACCATATCTAAATGGTGCTTTCGGCATCTCCCAGAGACTCAGATCTTGTTCCTTTGAAATTTTCTTTGAGTTTCGAGAACAAAAAGAAGCCTGAAGGAGAAGATCACTAAAATTCTTATAAGGCAACTCTTAACACCCTTGAACAATGAGCAGGTGCATGATCACAATGGGAAAAATTCCTCTGCGCAGCATTCCTGGCCTTTCCTCACCGAAACAGTTTTCAGTTTCCATAAGATATCTTCATAGTGAGCCCTGTGGTGATCCTGCATCTTCAAGGTAACCTCCAGAATCCCCAGAAGCAGTAACCATAACCTTCTGAGCCTACCACTCTGCCTTAAATGTGACTGGCTCAGAAAGTCACCTCGGATGGAAGCCACTGTTGTTTGTGGTTTTTCTGAGAGACCTCCTTACCAGACTAAGATAATTGTATTACTGAGAGAACTTGTCTGCAGCCATCCACTGATCTCAGAAACATGTTTAAACACGTTTTATTTGGAATAAACCCATATATGTATGCACTGTTGTTGTTGTTGTATGTATGCACTGGAACCCTATTAATACTACTTTCTGACATACAATTATGTGTCTGTATGTGTATGTATCTTTATCTATCTGTATACATATATATAAGGAGCTCTGGTAGAGTAGTGGTTACGAATCGGGCTGCGAACCTTAAGGTCAGTGTTTCGAAACTACCAGCCGCTCCGCGGGAGAAAGATGAGGCTTTCTTCTCCCGTAAAGATTTACACCCTCGGAAACCCTGTACAGGGTCGCTATGGGTCGGAACCGACTCGATGGCACTTAACAACAACAACAACATACATATATATAGGGGATGAGGCTTTGAAAAGTTCATGGAAAAATAGAATTAACAGATAATGGAATGGGGGCTACAAAAGCAAGAAGTGACTGGCTTTTACAAGCTTTATAGAGGGAGCCTAGATCCGGAGGGCATGGAGGAAGGTAGAATCTCCACTGAGTAGTATCCAATCTGTCTGGGTGGGACTGATGAAAGGAGATGGGATAGCACTCATGTGGTACAATACCGAATAATTACTATCAGGACTGACTGTGAGGGTTGGAAATGTAAAGGCAGATGTTTTGTAGCAAAAGGAGGGGAGTGGTTGACTTTGCAGTCCAAGAGTGGAGGTCCCTGGGCCCATCAAGGAAGAAGAGTGGAGAGAGGGACCCTACCCAGAGAAACAGTGACGCCAGAGATGGAAGCAGAGACAGTGATGTGGAGAGATGGAGTGGCTGGGGACTCTAGACACAGAGAGGGAGAGGGGCTGTGTGCTGATGACCAGGGGGCAGGCTTGTGAGGTATACCCTTTGGTTGGTTGATGATGCATGGAGGGGACTGTAATCATGGCAATGAAACAATATGCGATAGGATGAATGTAAAGCTAATGTTCTCCCATGTAAACTATCACATAATTCACAATAAAAACTTTAAAAAAAAAAAAAAGTGAGAATGGCATTTTCCCATACACATTGTTGAAGCCCCCATAGAGCACTGTAGGACAAGCACTAGACAGCTGTTTGTAAAGTCAGCATTTTAAACACAGCAGCTGATGTGTAGGAGAAGGATGAGGCTATCCGCTTCTGGAAAGAATGAGTCTTGGAAAGCCCACTAAAGCCCACAGTAGTGGCACTAGGAGTTGGGGTGAATTACATGTTAGTGGGTTGAGTATGTATATACACATACTATATAGTTAGATAGATAAGAGAGAGAGAGAGAGACAGATGTCAATAAAAGAGCAAGTTTAGGAAGTATATCTTTAATAGCATCTATAATCTTTATTTGCCATGTTGTTTCTTGCCAAAATTTTAATTTCCACTTGACTTTTCCACTTATATAATTTCAATCCTCCTATTAAAAAGGTTTCTAAAAGATCATTATCATACTTTACTAGCGATTAAGTCTTGCTGTCTGTCAATAAAATACTTTTCATAACTACGTCTCCTAAAATGTCAAATGAAACATATATATATATATATATATGTATATATATATACATGTATATATATATATATATTTAAAGCCTCAAATCGTTTAATATATTTCCTTAGATAGGTATCTTTCTCTCTTCTATTATTTCTGATTTAATTGAAGTTCCGTTATACGACTTTTCTCATTTTACTGTGTCAGTCTTTTGTGCCTACAACATTTTAATGAGGCCAACTATTTTAAACAAAGAATACATTCTTGGGTAATTCAAATATTCTGATAATCATTACAAATCAAAGTGATATTTCCTTGCCAACACTGTGGTCTTGTTCTTTGACAGTACTATTACTCTGTGAGAGTCTTTCCAGGACAAGAACCTGCTAACGTCTGGGTGGGCTGGATCACATCAGATTTCCATCAGTATGATACAGGCTTTGACTTGGATAGAGTCCGTACAGTAACAGTGACTCTGGGAGATGAGAAAGGAAAAGTCCATGAAAGGTTGGTTTCCTTCCATTTTTTTTTTTTTTTTTTTTACATGAGTAAAATCTGATAAAAATGTTGACAAATTTAGATGATTTTATTTCTCTTGGATTTCTTATGCAGGGTAATATTTCTATGTATAGGAGAAGTAAAATCCAACCATTAGTATCTATGTCCTTTCCGATACTCATAAAAACCAGTAAAGAATCTGAATATATTAGAAGTGAAACCGTTACCAAGTAAGAGCGTTTTGGGTAATAACTGTTTTATATGGCCAACAACTTCAGTGACCCATAGTCAGCCTTGGCTTCATGGAGTCGAGATGGGTGATAGACTGTATGGTTTGATAAGTATCTTGTGAACTGGTTATGTGGTTGGGTGTGAAACATTGAAGACAATGTGGGCTAATAGTTTAGACCAGGTAGAAGCATTTGTACTCAGACTGAGGAGCAGTGGGTTCTTTCCTCAGCTTTGCCATTGACTCGCTGTGTGACTTTGGGTAAGTCAGTTAACTTTTCTGTGCCATCCTTTCATTTGTAAGACAAACCAAACTCAAACCAAACCTTCAAAAAAGTGAAGAAGGCAATCTTCCTTGCAGAATGAGACAAGAGAAGATCTTAGCATTTGCACCACCTTTTGTACCCACGCATCCTCCCTGATCTACTGTGACAGGTCTTATAGAAGGAGCCTGCCACGATGTTGTTATTCCTCTCCAACTGCGCCTTCCTTTTTGGTGATGAGAATGCTTACTCTCCTGCCTTCAAGTGAAAATACTTGAAGCATCATGGGTTTAGAGCTTGAAATCATGGCTCTGGAAAAAATCCAAAGTGAAGAGTACTACATTTCAGAGCAACCTGTTTCTAGAAAATTCCATGGGGGATGCATTTGATTTTCAAAGAAAATGACTCAGTCAAGGGGTAGGATTACTGATAGATGATTTTGATGTAGGAAGTAAAGGATAGAGAGGCACTGTTGAGTCTTATGTAAGCTGTACAGAAAAACAATTAACTTTTGACTATTCAGAAACGGATTTATCCCAAATTCTTGTTCTTTAAGTCCTGCTTGCCAGTTTTGGGGCTTGTTTATGGTTGTTGTTACCCACATTAGTATGCTCACTGTTCAGTGGGAATGGAAGTGAGACTGAGATCACTTAACTTAGTTACTATCTCTGATGACATTTTCTGAGGGTTAAAATCAGGTGCAGTTTTGTTTTCATATCACTGATTTTAGTGGTGCAAATGCGTTGCATTCCACTACTTAAGCGTAAAGCTTTGTGGTTCAAAGCTGCATCATTTCAGGAGGAAGGCCTGCCAATCATCTGCTTCACACGAAACCTGCTTCACAGCCACGAAAGCCTATGGAGCAGTTCGACTCTGTAACACATAGGGCTGCCGTGAGTTGCTGTCTACTCAACAGATCACTGGGAATTTCTATAAAGGCGCATTGATTTTAGCCAAATTTTTAATAGTTTGAATGGCTGATGTAGAATTTGCCTAAGCACTTTAATAAGTGTTTGGAAATAATAGCTTCTCATCTCAGAGCAAGTATTAAAAAAAATCGTCAGAATGAAATTTACAAATTTTGATGACTATGTAGTAGTTAAAGCTTTTTGAACCTCAGAAAAAGATTGTTTGGTTTGAGTTTTTTGAGAGAAGGTGCAGGTCAGCTCTTACTTGGTTCAGATTTGTTGACCTGTCTCCATTAGGTGTGAAATTTAGAGATGTGTAAGATCTGATTAAGAATTTCCACGGACAGCAATGGAGTTTTGCTCAGAGTCACAGAATTGGACTCTTTATTTATTTTGATTTATTTTTTTTTGTGCACCTGTCCCATTACAGCATGAGCTTGTTGCTTGCGCAGCATAATTTAGGTTTAGTTTGCAAAACATACATGCTTTACATTATATTTGTTGTTGTACAAGATAAAATTATTATTATTTTTTTAATTCAGCATCAAACGCAGCAACTGCTATATGGTGTGTGCGGGCGAAAGCATGAGCCCTGGGCAAGGTCGCAACAACAATGGGCTGGAGATTGGCTGTGTGGTGGATGTTGCCAGTGGATTGCTCACGTTCACTGCTAATGGCAAGGAATTGAGCACATATTACCAGGTATGTATCCACCGATGCTGCCATGTTTCTAGGGAGAGAAACAGTCCCCCCATTAAAGGGTAACACATTTTGTATGACCCAAAATAAATTAGGAATATACAATAACTTAAACAACCAAAGGGCACATTCTGCAAGCCTGTCTCCTGGCCGCCAATACTCAGTCTTTCCCTTTCCATCAGTCTAGAGTCCTCAGCTGCTCCCTCTGTTCCATGTCCTCATCTCTGCCTCCATCTCTGGTGTTGCTGCTTCTCTGGATAGGGTCCTGCACTCCACTCGTGTGCACCTCCCTTGATGGTCCTAGGGTCCTCTGTTCCTGGACTGTCAGATTAACTACTCCCTGTTTTTTGTTACAAAACTTCTACCAAAAAAACCACACACACAGAAAAACAGAGAATACAAGCAAATACTATTGAATGTGGATGCATGAAGGAAATTGTAATCATTGCAATGAAGCGGTGTAAAATTGATGGTACCCTATGTAAATTACCACTCAATTCACAATAAAAACTTTTTAAAAAATTAGATGTAAATTAAAAATGAGAAGGAAATGAGAAAAGAAAGCACTTAATTATGTATTGTTTTCTGGTTAAATAATAGCAGTTAACCATGAAGGACTTCAGACACTGTACTATTCAACCAGAAAACAATAACATGTTCTTTCCAAAATATTCATCTAATAATAATATAGTTATTGAATGATTCAACAAGGATTTTTATATGAGACAAAGGAAAAGTCTCAGGTAACCTTCTTAATTTGTTCTTAGTTGTTACAAAGAAAATGTGTTTTCTTTGACTTCCTGACTTAATTTATATTAAATTAATTTGTTTCAAAAGGTGGAGCCAAGTACTAAACTATTTCCTGCAGTTTTTGCACAAGCTACAAGTCCCAATGTTTTCCAATTTGAGTTGGGACGAATAAAGGTAAGAAATACTCATTTCTGATATGTTATTTGGATTATTTTCTACTAGAGTATAGTATTTACTTCTTCTCAATTAAATTCAAACTTTTGACTACTTACTGAAATACAATAAATCATTCTTCAAATGAAAAGTAGCTTGTTTGAAAATTCTCTAATCTTTTCAGGTCACTTGGGTAAGATACTTAATTAGAAAGAATTTCTCTTTGATCATGACAAGTATATTATTAATTAAAACTTATTTTTAAAAAAAACAAAAACAAAACTATCAGGTTATGTGCAGTTGATCAATCATTGAGCTCACAGTTAAGTCAGTGAATGGTCCCTGAGGACATGTAAGTATGCTGTGATATACTAGTGACATGTATTTATTACTCTGGGAACAAAAATAAAAGAGCATTTAAATTGAGTGAGATAGGTCAGTGAACGCAAAAAGAAGAGTTGACATTTAGATTCTTTTAAACTGTTGAATAGGAGCGTTTCAGATAAATTAAATGGGAAAGGGCATTCTAGATATAAAGATTAAAAAAATATGTAAGCATAAGATTCTTGAAGTAAAATAATCTAATCTGATGATAACAAAAAATGCCTTCTAGGATGTGGCTGGAGGGTACTGAAGGTTAAAGGTCAGCCAAGTCCAAGTTGTAAAGAAGTTGTCCCATAACATAGATAATTCTCTGGACTTTAAAAATAAACTTTCATTTTGTTTTTGTTTAGAATATACACCACAGGGCATACACCAATTCAACAATTTCTGCATGTACAATTCAGGGACTTTGGTTACATTCTTCGAGTAATACTGCCATTGTCATCTTCTGTTTCTAAATTGTTCCTGCCCTGTTATTATAAACTCACTAAACGAAAAAAAGTTTCCCATCTAACCTTTGATTGGGTGTTATACAGTTGCTCCCATCTACATAGTTCTTGTAGCGCAGTGGTTATGAATCAGGCTGCAAATCACAAGTTCAGCAGTTCAAAACTACCAGCTGTTCCACAGGAGAAAGATGAGGCTTTCTGCTTCCGTAAAGATTTACAGTCTCAGAAACTCTGTACAGGGTCGCTATGAGTCAGAAACAACTCCACGGCACACAGCCACTACCATTATTACATTTTGGAGTCCTGGTGTGGCGCTGTGGGCTATAGGCTACTGCTTCAGACTGCAAAGTCATTTGAACTGCAAGGTCGGTGGTTCAAGCTCACCAGCTGCTCCTTGGAAACCCTATATAGGGGCACTATGGGTCGGAATTGACTCAACGGCACTTAAGAACAACAACAAATTATTACATTTAGAAGATATTTCTAGTATAAGGTTTAAAGATTATTATCTCAGGGCAAGAATTTTTGGGGAACCCTCTGGAAAACTGAAGAAACCGATTAAGTACAACGAGTCATTTTTTGGAATGCTACCTCAGTAATAATGTGGAGCTGGATAGGAATATAAACAAACAGTAACAATGTGAGATCACTGCTATAATCTGTATGGAAGATGATGCCATGAATGTAGTAAATGGAGAGAAAACTATAAACAACACAGATACTTTAGAGGAGAAATTAGGATTTGAGAGTAAATTGGATGGGTAGGACTTGTGGTTGAATTATATTCAAATATCCAAAGAGAATGAAGAATCAAGGATTAATTTAAATGCTCTAGTTTGGACAATTGTGGAATACTAATACAACAAGAACATCTTGCTAGAAATCCAGAAGATCATTGAGTTTATTTTTAGAACTGTAAAAATTGAAGTGCCTGCCATACCCCGTGGTGGGTGTAGCAGAGAGATTCAGCATACTGGCTCAATGACCTTGCACGTGTTACCCAACTATGTGAGCTCCAGTGTCCTGCCCTTGTCACATGGGGTTCCTAGTATGCTCTGTGGCATTAAGAATAACACGTATTTTGTCTCTTTTGTTCACTGATACATTCAGAGTGTCTAAAACAATATCTGACTCTCCTATGACCCCACCTTCTGAGTAACGGAAGAGGAAGGAGACTAGGAAACTAGTTTGAGGATGAGACAGCCTCAATGCATGAGAGAAAGGTCTAAAGGAGAGGGATGATTGAAGGAATGGAGGAAATCGTCCATCATTATTTGTATTTGCTTTGATAAAAGATAGGCAGAGATAGTATGAAGATCTTAAAAATGAATGAATTTTGTAAAAGTAGAGGCCTGTCTTGCAAGGATACTAGGCATAAGGAAGGGTCTCTCACTGATGCCAACAGTTAATGTGCTTAGCTGTTAACCCCGTGGTACAAGTCCACCCAGTCTTTGAGAGCAAGTCTATCAATCTACTTCCAAAAAATTCAGCCTTTAGAAACCCAATGAGGCGGAGTTCTACTCCGACACACATGGGGTCTTCATCAGTTTGAGTCGACTCAGTGGCAACTGATCTAGGCTTAGAGAACCAAGGACAGCTGACATTTCTTATCTGAAAGGGAAAAAGGGATTCTGAGAAATCAATTGTGTTGGTTAATGCCTGATGAAGGATAGTTTCTCAGAGCTCCCTCTGTTAAATACTGCTGGTTAAGAATGAGATGAGTATCAGGGGCAGCGAATGAAAGAGAGTCAAGTGGCTTTGATCTCTCTTTCAGGAACTTTACTTCTGAGAGCAGCTAAAGACTCACGGTGACGACTTAGCTTGGGGGAGGAAACCTATGAGGGTGTCTAGTGATACTTGGTTGCACTTGTATTCCTGGTGTCCCATAGGGTATATGGGAAAGAAAAGCCCTGTTTTCTTGCCCTGAAGTATCAGATATTTTCTTTTATAAAATTGTCTCTACTTGCCCTTTTCAACCCAATTTATACTATTTCTTATATTAATTTTGCTTGACTTCTTATTTTCATTGTCTTTTCTATACGGAAGTCTAATCATTCATTTCATATCCCCATAATGGGGTCCTGGTGATGCAGTAGTTTAGGTTTTGGACTGCTAACCCAGCAGCCACTCAGCAAAAGGAAGATGATACTGTCTGTCCCCATAAAGATGTACAGTCTCAGAAGTCCTATGTAGGGTTACTATGAGTCAGAAATGACTTGATGGCAATAGTCTTGACTTGATTTTTGATATATTTTAACTTTATTCAGGAACCCTGGTGTGGCGCTATAGGATAATGCACTGGACCTTAAGGCCAGTTTGAACCACAAGGTTGATAGTTCAAACCTACCAGCTTTTCCTAGGAAACCCTATACAGGGTTGCTTTGGGTTGGAACCAACTTGACAGCAAATAACAACAACAGCAAGTTTATTCTTGTTCTGTTTCACCCTTTCTAGAATGTAATGCCGCTGTCAGCTGGATTATTCAAGAGTGAGCATAAAAACCCCGTACCACAGTGCCCTCCACGTCTTCATGTGCAGTTTTTATCACATGTTCTTTGGAGCAGAATGCCAAACCAGTTTTTGAAGGTTGATGTCTCCCGAATCAGTGAACGCCAAGGCTGGCTGGTACAGTGTTTGGATCCTTTGCAGTTCATGTCACTTCATATCCCAGAGGAGAACAGGTTAGTCCGTGGATACTTTTATGCCTGGGTGGGATGTTTGACTATCACTGGCTCAGGGATTCAGGGGTGGGACTAGAGCATAAAACATGGAAACAAGCACAAGGTTTCAAAACGTTTTAAAAACATCTGAATTCTTTTAGAAGTAGAAACATTATTTTGAATGTTCCAAGTTTAAATCTGTTTCTCAGCTACCTAAATAGTGAAGACAAATTTAATATTACAGTTGAATGAAATTTGATAGTCTGCGAGTTCTTTATTCATTCTTGTTTTGTGTATGTTGTCAATGACAAATAAAAATCCAGACAGGTACCTCTGCAGTTTGGCTTGTGACTTACAGAGTAATATAGCACGGTGGAATCTGGGATATTAGAGATGAGCCCTGGTGTAGCACTGTAGGATAAGTATGGGAATGATAACCACAACACTAAAAGTATACCCATGGGTCGATCTTGGAGTTCCTATCCTGGGCCAATGAGTCTGAACTGACTTGAAGGCACACGGCAAACGGGAATGGACTCATGGAAGTCACTTAGTTCAGCCTTTATTTACATTTTATACATGTGAAAAACTGAGACTAAGAATGATCAATGAAACAAAATTGTGAAAACATGTTGAGAACTTTGGAAACAAGTTTATATGTATTCCAGGTAATAATAATATAACAGGAGGTGTAACAGACAATCAAAAGTAGCTTTGCTTATGGTTTTCAGTGTTCCTGTGTTACAGCCATTAACAAACGGCCTCATTATTTCTCCCAGCATGCCATAACTGAGTGGAATTATTGACTGAAAGCAATATTGTATTTGCTTTCCTTTTCAAAGTTTTAAATTTAATCTTAATATACCTGTAGAAACTGAGTCAAACAGTAAAGATTATAGACGCTTGGCATTTTATTTCATTTTAATAACTTCAAAAATTAATCTATGCTTTGGAAAATGATTTGGAGGTTTCTACAAAGTTAGATATAGATTTACTACGGTGAAGTGATGGTGGTGTGCCGCGGAGTCGGTTCTGACTCATAGCGACCCTATATAGGGTTACCGAGGCTCTAAATCTTTATGGGGCAGAAATCCTCATCTTTCTCCTGTGGAGCAGCTGGTAGTTTTGAATTGCTGACTTTGAGGTTCACAGCCCGACTTGTAACCACTATGCTACCAGACGTCCTTAGAGTTACTATGTTGTTGTTAGATGCCATCGAGTCAGTACCGACTCATAGTGACTGTTGCCACGCTTCAGTCCATCAATGCCGCCACTTGGCCAATCCGTCTCTCTGGGGGTCTTCCTCTCTTTCTCTGTCCCTCCACCTTACCAAACATGATATCTTTCTCTAGCGACTGGTCCCTCCTGACAATATTTCCAAAGTATGAGAAACGAAGTTTGGCCATCTTGGCCATCCATCCAAGGAGCACTCTGCATTTCTTCCAAAACGGATCTATTGGTTCTTTTGGCAGTCCATGGCACTTTCAATTATAATTATAATTTTAAATATAGGGTTACTTTTTGACCCAGTGGCAACAGTAGTGAACTTGGCCCAGGATTGGACAGTGTTTCATTCTGCTGTGCATAAGGTCGCTGTGAGTCAGTACCGACTCGATGGCACCTAACAACAACAACAACATATGGCCCAGTAATTCCATTCTTAAACAGATATTTAAGAGAAATGAAAACAAATGCTCAAATAAAAACTTGTACATGAATAATAAATAATAGAATTATCAATAATGATCCCTCAAAGTGGAAACAACCAAAATTCCATTAATAGGTGAATGGATCATTGATACACTCATATAATAGATTATCATTCAGTCATAAAAAAGAAGGAAATACTGATAAATGCTGCAGCATGGATGAACCTCCAAAATGTTATACTAAGTGAAAGAGACCATTACAAGTAACCATATATTGTTTAATCAATCCCATTTACATAGGAAAGCCAGAAGACATGAATCTGTATATAGAAAAAGTAGATTATTAGTTGACTACCTTTTGGGTGTGGTGGGAATGGGGAGTGACTCTTACTAGATTTGGGGTTTCATTTTAGAGAAGTCTTGGTGATGCATTGATTAAGCACTCAGCTGTTGTGAAAAGGTCAACAATTCAAATCCACAAGCAGCTCCCCAGGAGGAAGTTATGACAGTCTGCTCCCGTAAAGATTTACAGCCTCAGAAAACCTATGGGGCAGTTCTACTCTGTCCTATAGGGTATCTATGAATTGAAATTTGACTCGACAGCAGCAGAGTCAAATTTTTGTTTCTGTGAATATAATAAAACCATTTAGTATAAACATGTGACTTGTACTGCATGTTAATTGTTTCTTAATAAGTTTTTTGAAAAAAGACTTGCAAGAAACTCAATAAACATACAGAAGGTCAAAATAACACAATCAACCAAGTGGACTAATAGATACATAGGGAATAAAACACCCGACAGTAACATAGTACACATTCTTCTCCAAAACACTTGAATCATTCTCCAGACTAGACCACATTCTAGGCCACAAAACAAGCCTTTTGTTATTGTTAAGTGCCATTGAGTCTGTTCTAACTCATAGTCACACTGTTTAGGGTTTCTGAGCAGTGACTGGTGAGCTTTAACTGCTGACCTTGCAGTCCAGTGTAGTAACCCACAGTGCCACACCAGGACTCTTACTGAATAGTAAATATAAAAACAGTGATAGAATTATATGCATAGTGTTTTCTCAGACTACAATGCTAGACTAGAAATCAATAACATGGAGTACACGGCTAAATTAAATTATATGGAAAACGAGTAACGCCTTACTTAAAAACTACCGAGTCCTAGAAGAAATGAAAAATTCATAGGCTCAAATGAAATGGAGATACAGCATGCCAAAACCTTCAGGAGACAGCAAAAGCCATGATCTGAGAAAAAATTTATAGCAGTAAGTGTACACATCAAAAAGCAGAAAAGAAGCAAAATCTGTAACTTAAGCCCCAAACTTAAACAAATAGAAAAGGAACAACAAAAGAAGTCCACCGTCACAAGAAGAAAGGAAATAATAATGATCAGAACAGAATGAATGAAATAGAAAATAGAAAAACAGTAGGAAGACTCAACAAAATTACAAGTTGCATCTTGGAGGAGAATGATGAAACTGACAAGCCATTGACAATTCTGTCAACTTTGAGAAATGAAAAATGAGAATATACAAATAAAGTAGGAAATGAAATGAGTGATATTACAGCAAGTAAAGAGAATTAATACTGAATATTATGAAAAATAGTACTCTAACAGATTCTGAAACCCTTGAAGAAATGGGGGAAAAAATGTACACTCATTATCTACCTAAACCAATACAAGCAGAGGTAGAAAACCTAAATAGAAACGTAACAAAATTAAAGCTGTCATAAAACTTTCAGCAAAATAAAAGCCCCAGCTCAGATGATTTCTCTGGAGAGTTCTACCAAACACTTCTATATGAAACCAAAAGAGGCCCACATAAATGGAAAAAAAAAACCCAAAACATACCATGATCATTGATTGGGAGACTCAACATTGTGAAAATGTAAACAATACCCAAATTGTAGATAGGATACAATCCCAATTCAAATCCCAACAAAATCCTTTAATGAAATAGAAAAACTAATTAGCAACTTTTTATCAAAAAGTAAGAGGTCCTGAAGAGCTAGAACATAATTAAGAACAAGTAGGAAGACTCTAATCTCTAATCTCTACTGTGCAGACAGCTATAACAACAGAATTGAGAATCTAGTAAATCCATCCAGCTATGGAGAGCTGATCTTTGACAAAGAGTCAAAACCCATTCAATGGGGAAGAGATAGTTTCTTTAACAAAGGGTGCTGGCAAAACTAGATGTAAATGTTGAAAAAGTAAACAGGATCTATATCTCATACCACATACAAAAACTAACTCACAATGGATCAGAGACCTAAATGTCAAGCCAGAAACTATAAAGTTCCTGGAAGAGAACATAGGAACACAGCTAAGAGTTACATTATGGCATAAATATACTATTAAACATAACTAAAAATGTACAGATAACAAAAGATAATCTAGATAACTGGAACTTCTTAAAAATTAAATACTTATTTTCATTAAAAGACTTCACTAAACATAAAAAACGTGAACCTACATATGGGAAAAAATTTGGGGAAGAACAAGGGTATAATTTCTCAAATACATAGAAAGCTTCACCAGCTCAACAACAAAAAGACAACCAATCCAATAAGAAAATGGGCAAGCAACTGAGCAGACAGCACTATAGGATACCACAAGGCCAGTTTGAATTGCAAGGGCGGCAGTTCAGACTCCCCAGCCACTCCTCAGAACCCATGTACAGGGTTGCTATGCGTCGGAACTGACTCAACGGCAATCAGCAACAGCCAACAGAAGCAAATACATGCTTGTGATCATTAGCTATTAGAGAGATGCAAATCAAACTACAATGAGATACGATCTCATCCCAACAAGCATGATCCTGATATTAAAAAAAAGGAAAGAAAACAACAAATACTGGTGAAGTTTGTGGCGAGAGTAGAACTCTCATCCACTGCCAGTGGGACTATAAAGTGATAAAACCCATATGGGAAATGTTAGAAATACTGTATGATCCAGCAACCCACTACTAGGCATATATCCTTGAGAACTAAGAGCAGTGACACATGTAGACCCATGCTCATTGCAGCATTGCTCCCAATATAAAAAAGATGGAAACAACTTAAGTGCCCATCAATGAATGAAGGGATAAACAAAATACGGTTTATACATACACATGAGGGATCTTCATGAAGTTCATGGAAAATGCATATTATGAAAAAACTACGCATAGATTTCAAATGTTTTTGCACCAAAATAAAGTTGTACTAATTTGTTATAACATGTCTAAAGAGAATCTAGTTTGAAACTGATAAAGCATCAGCTTGAAAAGAGCCCCTATAAGAGAAAATTGAATTCTGTTAAAATCGAAGCAAAAACAAACATCATATTTATTGTGAAGTTGGGGGGAAGAGTGGTGAAGACAGTGGTGCATTATGCAATGCTTATTGGAAAAATGCCCCTAAGAAATCAGCAGTTTACAAATGAATAACTCATTTTTGTCAGGGTCTGACCTTGACATAGGGGTGCGGTTCACGAGGATTTGGTTCACGAGGAGGGGAGATCCAACGGCGATAGGGATAGCGAAAGAATACACAGA
>NW_006408697.1:1163218-1165014 GCF_000296735.1 Chrysochloris asiatica | reverse complement strand
ACTAGCTGTTCTGTGGGAGAAAGATGAGGCTTTCTGCTTCTGTAAAGATTTACAGCCTCGGAAACCCTGTATAGGATCGCTATGAGTTGGAACCAACTCCACGGCACATAACAACAACAACAACAAAATCTCTGTGGGAGCAGAAAGCTTCATCTTTCTCTGGCAGAGCCAGTGGTAGTTCAAATGCTGACCTTGAGGCTAGCAGCCCAACTCATAATCACTAAGCTACCAGAGCTCCTTATATTCATATGATAGAGTACTTTTATATATATTTGTATATATAATAAAGGACAAATGTGGTAATGACTATACCATATACAATTCAATGATAACAACCTGTAATCTGTGAGTGGTTGCCTAAGCTGATATATACACTATATGGAGATGAGAGAGTATATATTTGTATGTATATAATAGTATATAATATGTATATAATAGTGTGATGAAACCAACTCGATGGCAGTAACCACAACATACCACATTGCCATGCACCCTCTTATCTCTATGTAGTATATATATATATGGGAGTCCTTGTGTGACACTGTAAGATGAACACTTGACTACTAACCACAAAGTCAGTGGTTCAAACCCACCAGCTGTTCCTTGGAAACCCTATACAGGATTGCTATGAGTTGGAATAAAGTGGCCAGCACTTACAGATACAGACAGGTACAGATTATATATAAGAATATGCTGGCAGCATATGTAAATGGTAGAATTCTGATGTGACATTTTGGGCTAATGCGTCAGACCGCATGTCATTTGAACTGCAAGGTTGGTGGTTCAAGCTTACCAGCTGCTCCTTGAAAACCCTATACAGGGTCATTATGAGTCAGAATCAACTCAACAGCACTTAACAACAACAACAAATACACAAAGAGTGCTCTAATATGTACATGAATATACATGCAGAACATACAAATAGTTCTCTCTTATGTATATGAGTCAGAACTGACTCAACGGCACTTAATAACACCAATAATAATATATAGGCATATACATGCAGCGCATACAAATAGGTATATACACTTACTCACAACTATACCGTACAATTTTATTTGGAGTTATGGTGTGGCACTGTAAAATAAGCAACAGACTGCTAACTGCAAAGTTGGTGGTTCAAACCCACCAGCCATGTCTCAGAAACACTAGACAGGGTCACTGTGTGATGAAACCAACTTGATGGCTGTAACCACACATACCACATAAGCACAGGCATGAAATGCCACGCACCCTCTCATCGCTGTGTAGTATATATCTGCCTGTGTAACCACTTACAGATTTGAGGTGGTCATTATTGACTTGTATATGGTAGAGTTGTTACCATACTTTTCCTTTGTTCTTGAGTACCTCTAAGCATCTTCAGTAACCTTAGTCATTTGGTGCTAGCTTCACACCAGTATTCTGAGCAAACAATTTGAGAAGCTGGGTTCTATGAAGAAAAATGTGGCATCAGGATTGGAGGAAGACTCATTAACAACTTGCAATATGCAGATGATACAACATTGCTTGCTTAAAACATTTACTGCTGCAGATCAAAGAGCACAGCCTTTGGTATGGATTACATCTCAATGCCAAGAAAACAAAAATCCTCACCACTGGACCAATAAACATCATACTTATCAACGGAGAAAAGATTGAAGTTTCAAGGACTTCATTCTTTTTGGATCAACTATCAACATTCATGGAAGCGGCAGTCAAGAAATCAAATGACATATTGCATTGGGCAAATCTGCTGCACAAGATCTTTTTAAAGTGTTGAAGAGCAAAGATGTCAGCTTGAGGACTAAGGTGTG
>NW_006408697.1:1160596-1162550 GCF_000296735.1 Chrysochloris asiatica | reverse complement strand
CCATAGAACAGGAAAAGAATCTTTTTTAATGGTATCAAAGAAGGGTCTAATCTCTAAAATCTACAGGAAACTATAACACCTTTACAAGAAAAAGACTAATATCTTAATTTGAAAATGGGCACGGACATTAACCGATATTTCACGAAAGAAGGCATTCTGGCAGCCAACAAATATATGAAGAAATGTTCATGGTTATTAGGCATTAGAGAGATACAAATCAAAACTACAATGAGATATCTCACACAAGCAGTTAACAGTGAAGTTGAAAAAAGTACAGGACAATAAATGCTGGCGAGGTTGTGGAGAGATTGGGGCCCTCCTACGTTGCTGATGGGAATGTAAAATGGTTCAACCACTTTGGAAAACGGTATGGCTCTTGCTCAGAAAGTTAGGAATACAAATACCTTATGATCCAGTAATTCCTCTGCTTAGAATTTATCCACAAGAAATAAAAGCCAGTAGACGAGTAGATTTATGCATACCGATGTTTACAGCAGCGCTATTCACAGTAGCAATAAGATGGAGACAGCCTAAGGGCCCATCAGTGGAAGAATGGATAAACAAACTGTGGTACAGACACATAATGGAATATTATGCTACCTTGAAGAATAACAAGGTAGCTGTAAGCCACCACATAACATAGATGGACCTTGAGGACATTATGCTGAGTGAAACTAGTCAGTCACAAAAGGACAAATATTGTAAAAGCTTAAGAAACGATACTGGTACTAAAAGAAAAAAAAAAAAATTGTTGGTTGCCAAGAGTGGAAGGGAGGGGATGAGAGCACAGGTTAGGGGACAGTCACATCATATCTTGGCTGTTGGGAAGGGCAATGTACAAGGAAAGGTTGCGCAGAACACAAGAAGGAGGGGGCAGCATGGGAGAACAAGGTATGTAGGGAAACACTTAGGTAGGTTTGTTGTTGTTGTTATATGTGCTGTGGAGTCGGTTCCGACTCATAGTGACCCTGTACAGCGTTTCTGAGGCTGTAAATCTTTACAGGAGCAGAAAGCCTCATCTTTCTCCCACGAAACAGCTGGTAGTTTCAAACTGCTGACCTTAAGGTTTGCAGCCCGATTTGTAACCACTACGCTACCAGAGCTCCTTTTACATAAGTTTACATTGGCTAAATAGAACAGTGGTAAATAGTTATGTGTGCTCAACCTTGGAATGACAAGACTTTATGATACAGGGCACAGCTTGAATGGGTGAAAGAGGGGAAATAATGCTAAGATGCTTGACTCAAGTCTTGTGGATATTGGTTTCTCTTGCCTATTAATGTAAAATAAACACTTAAAAATAAAATTTAAAAAAGAATCTTGATTACCAAGGGGAAATTGGATTGATGTTGAATAATGGAGGTTAAAAAGAGTATGTCTGGAACACAGGAGCTCTTATACGGTATCTTTTAGTACTCCCATGCCCTGTGATAAAAGTCAATGGAAAATTACAGCATCTCAGTGTTGGCTTGACTATTAATGCCCTAGACTCTTCACAAATGAAGGTTTAGATCATTCCACCAGGCAAAGAACTATGACCAACTGAGGTTCTTGGCAAGGATAAAGGGAATATGGAATTGGTAGTAGAAGAAGGTAGTTTTAAATTCCAGTTATGACCATGTGTCCAGTTGCAAAAATGAGGTTTGTAATTGTTATTTATCTAGCAATTGTTTCTGCTTCTCTACCTTATAAAATATAGAATGTAAAAAAGGCTCATTCATTTTTGGTTATATGCATGTCAGCTGTATCATCTTAGGCACAGCTATGACCTTGTAATTGTCTGTATTTTGAGATTATGTATAGTTTAATGATGAGATGCCAAGTTGAGACGGGGTGGACTGTGATGATTAGAGTTGTGTATCAACTTGGCTGATCCTGAGTTTCAGTGATTATAAGTTACTTAATGATTTATTTTGGAATTAGATACTGTAGTTTGACAGTAATGAGTATGTAA
>NW_006408697.1:1151783-1159545 GCF_000296735.1 Chrysochloris asiatica | reverse complement strand
TCATAAGAATGTTGTTTATTGGTCCAGTGGTGAGGATTTTTGTTTTCTTTACATTGAGATGTAGTCCATACTGAAGGCTGTGCTCTTTGATCTTCATCACATTAGGGGTGAGTTAAATTGAATATTTGACCAAATATAGCAAGCTAATTTTCCATTGATAATTTGTATGGCCAGTGTATGATGTTATAAATTTTAGTGGAAAAAGGGTTCCCTACCCCTGCTTGGTGTGGCACTGTGGGCTAATGCGTCAGACTACAAAGTTGTTTGTACTGTAAGTTGGGAGGTTCAAGCTCACCAGCTGCTCCTTGGAAACCCTATACAGGGTTGCTATGGGTCGGAATTGACTCAACGGCACTTAACAACAACAACAATAACAAACCCCTCCTCTAGATCCTACATCTGTCTCTCCATCATATTACCTGCATTCTTGGAATTTGTAGGTTGCCACCATCTGTGAGTCATCAGCCTGCTGTCTTTCCTGCCTTGCTTGGATTCATCAGCCTCCACAGACTATGAACCACTAGTTTGCCATCTGACCTGCTGATCTTGGGTTTATCATCCCCTGATGGCTGACATGATCCATGGATTTAGCTTTGCCAGCCTCTACAATCATATTTAAGCTATTGTGTTGGAGGGGAATATTAAAAGTACCATGGACTGCCAAAAGAACATACCAATCTGTGTTGGAAGAAGTACAACCAGAATGCTCCCTGGAAGCCAGGATGGCCAGACTTTGTCTCTCATACTTTGGACATGTTGTCAGGAGGGACTGGTCCTTGGAGAAGGATATTATATTTGGTAAAATGGAGGATTGGAGAAAGAGAGGAAGATTTCCCAGTGAGATGTATTGGCACAGTGGCAACAGCAATAGGGTCAAATATACAAATGATTGTGAGGCTGGCACAGTGGGACACTATGAGTCGGTACCAACTCGATGGCACCTAACAACAAGCAACAACAACAACAACAACAACCACATGAACTATCTCCTTGAAATAAATCTCTATAAGTTGGTGGCGCCTGTGTGCCATGGAGTCAGTTCCAACTCATAGCAACCCTGTACAGGGTTTCTGAGGCTGTAAATCTTTATAGGAGCAGAATACCTCATATTTCTCCCGCAGAACAGCTGGTAGTTTCGAACTGCTAACCTTGTGGTTCGCAGCCCGATTCATAACCACTACGCTACCAGAGCTCCTTTAAATCTCTATATAGAAATATATATATATATATATGCACAACACACACATAATGTGTTTCAGGGAACTTTGAAAAGTTAATGGAGAAACAGAATTAAATGCTATGCTAATTGATTTCACATGCTGTTGTACAAGAAAATTAACACAATGCACTTTAGAAAATACCTCTTGGGGAAGATGTAGTTGGCAAACAAATGTAGAGCACATGCTTTATTTCAATAAAAATGTGGTGCTTCAGAAAAGATTCCATGTTTTTGAAAACCCTCCAGCATAGTTCACAGTTCTACCGTCACATACATGGGGTCACCATATGTCAGCGTCAGCTTGGCAAGTTGATGCCAACTAGGCTGTTCTAGGTGCCTGGTGCTAGATGAACAGTAGTCAACAAACCACATAAAATATAAAAACAAAAATCCCTACTCATAGAGTTCTGTTGTAGATATCATTATGGACAACTTCCTAGATAAATTTCTAATTCTTGGATTATGAATATATCTGATTTCTACTTTTAGTAATGTATTAACACAAAGGAATTATCTACATAGCTTGGAAAACATCGATACCTGTAAATGCACTGTGTGTGTACGTTTTTCTATAATTAAAATGTTTTATTGTGCTTTCCATGAAAGTTTATATAGCAAATTAAGTTCCATTTAATAATTTCTGCACATTTGTTCAGTGCTATTGGTTATATTTTTCACAGCATGTCAACTTTCTTGTTAGTTTTCTCCTGTTTCCATTAATTGAGTTTCCCTGCCTCCTTGCCTTCCCATGTTTGCTTAGGAGTAAATGTTGACCATTTGGTCTCACGTAGATGCTTTTTTTAAGAAGCACAATACTCAGGGATGATATTGTTTATTTTATATGCCAATCTGTTAGTTAGCTGAAACATGACCTCTTGGAATGATTTTGGTTCTAAATTTAAACAGTGTCTCATTTGATGAACTATGAGCCATGCGCAAAAAGTAATGTTTTTAGGCATAATCAGCGGGAGAAAGGTGAGGCTCTCTGCTCCCATTAATGTTTAGTCTCGGAATCCTTAGCAGTTCTGTTCTTGCTAAGAGTTGAAATCCACGTCATGGCAGTGGGTAGGTTAGGCAAAATTTGGCCACTATTTGAGTGCTTTGTTGAAAGAGGGAAAGAAATTGAATTAGGAACCAAATGCAAATTCTGACCCCCAATAGAAAGGAGATGCATTTCTTTTTTCTTTTTTTTTTGCCAAATGGGAAATGTCATTAAGAGTGTCTGCTTCAGTCACTTTTCAAATCTATGACTTGAGTAAATTTCTCCTCCTATGCAGAATTTAAGAAATCTATTTAATGTTGCTACCAATACCCTTTTCCCATCTGTAGGTCTGTGGACATACTCGAACTGACGGAGCAGGAGGAACTGCTGAAGTTTCACTATCACACTCTCCGCCTCTACTCAGCTGTGTGTGCTCTGGGGAACCACAGGGTGGCCCACGCCCTGTGCAGCCACGTGGATGAGCCTCAGCTGCTCTACGCCATCGAAAACAAGTACATGCCTGGCTTGCTCCGTGCAGGCTACTATGATCTGCTCATCGACATCCACCTGAGCTCCTATGCTACTGCCAGGCTTATGATGAACAATGAATTCATCGTTCCCATGACGGAAGAGACCAAGAGTATTACTCTTTTCCCTGATGAGAACAAAAAGCACGGTCTCCCTGGGATTGGCCTTAGCACCTCCCTTAGGCCTCGAATGCAGTTTTCCTCACCCAGTTTTGTGAGCATCAGTAATGAATGCCATCAGTATAGTCCCGAGTTTCCCCTAGATATCCTAAAGGCCAAAACCATTCAGATGCTAACAGAAGCAGTCAGAGAGAGCAGCCTTCATGCCCGGGACCCAGTCGGGGGTACCACTGAATTCCTTTTTGTACCTCTGATCAAGCTTTTCTATACCCTGCTCATCATGGGCATCTTCCACAATGAGGACTTGAAGCACATCCTGCAGCTGATCGAGCCCAGCGTGTTTAAGGAAGCTGCCGCGCCAGAGGAGGAGACTATAGGGTTAGAGAAGGAGCTCAGCATGGAAGACTCAAAGCTGGAAGGAGCTGGTGAGGAAGACGTTAAGGCGGGTAAGAGGCCGAAGGAAGGTCTGCTCCAAATGAAGCTGCCAGAGCCAGTTAAATTGCAGGTAATCAGAAAAAAAGATACTCTTAATTTCACAATTGCTAATTAACAAGGTACTGAATTTTAACTTTGTCTCTTTCTGTATGTGTGTGCTTATGTTTCTGTATATGGTTGTTGTTGTTAAGTGCTGTCGAGTCAGTTCAGACTCATATGCCCTTGTATAAGGTTTCTGAGGAGCAGATGGTGGGTTTAAACCAGTTAGCAGTCCACTGCTTATCTTATATCCCCAACCAAGAACCTCCTGTATAATGGTTGTTGCTGTTGTTACGTACTGTCGAGTTGGTTTTGGCTCATAGTGACCCTGTATATGATTTCCAAATAGCAGTTGGTGGGTTCGAACTGCCAACCTTGTGGTTCGCAGTCCAGTGCTGATCCTACAGCTCCATACCAGGCAATTCTTCATAAAACTAATTTATTATTGTTCTCTGAGAGATGCCAGTCTGATTTGCTTGTACTTAAAATGGAATTCATGGATTTTTAATTGAGTTCATAAATAGATAAAAAATGCTAAATTTAATACTTTTGTCATATTGCTTCCTTGGTCAGATACATGTTTGTCTGTCATAGACATCCACATATGTGCTGGTTCCTGTTTGTTTATGTGTGTGTGTCTGAAAAGAACAGAGAAGGTGGACTCCTGTCCTGCCAACTGTTCTTTCTCTTATTCATTAGCCGGGTCTCCATGTCTCCCTTCTTGTTTCTGCAGATGAATTATGGTGGAATGTTGTTACGTTGTTAGTTGCCATAGTGTTGCTTCCAACTCATGACTGTGTTACAGAGTACAAGTGCTACTTAGGGTTTTCTTGGCTATCATTTTAACGGAATCAGATCAACAGGCCTTTCTTGGACAGCATCACTAGTGTGTTTGAACCACTGACTTCTGCTTAGCAGCTGAGTGCAAACTGTGTGTGCTGCCTATTAGATACCTAGTTTCTAAAACTACCTCCACTCCCACCAACTTGTGTTTGGAATACTCGTGCACCGATAGGTGTGTCCATTCTTCAGATAAATCAAAGAGATTCTATTGTAATATTTCTTTTATTCATTGGAGACAATTTAGTAGTTACACCACTGACTGACTTTCCCACTCTTCATTCCTGTGGTCCACAAGGTTAAGGTCTTACTCTGTACCAGGACCCTGGTTCTGGGAGAAGGAAATTGAACAGCAGTTTCCCGCAGCTCACAGTCTCTGGGAAAGAGCTACATATTTATTTCTGTGTCTTATCTAATGTATCTTTTTGCTAAAAGAATAAAATGAATAGATTACTAGAAGACAGATCATTTTAAATTAGGTTAGTACAAGAAAGGTCATGGAAGTCTCTTCTAAACTCATGAATTTTCAGTTTCCATGTATTTGACTTGATTTCCTTGGTCTTCCTATTGTTGATTTCTAATTTGATAGCATTGTGGTCTGAGAAGGTGCTGTGTAGTATTTTGATATTTATAAATTTATGGAGACTTGTGGCCTAAAACATGGCCTATTCTGGAGAATGTTCCATGTGCACTGGAAAAGAATGTGTATTGTGCAGTTGTTGGGTTGAATGCTCTGTTCACATCTATGAGGTCCAGTTGGCTGATTGTGTTATTTAGTTCTTCTGTGTCTTTGTCAAGTTTCCTTCTGGTTGTTCTACCCACTTTTGAAAGTGGTGTATTAAAATCACCCATTATTATTGTAGATTCATTAAATTTATGAATTTTAAGGTGAGTTTGGATTCATGAGTTGGGGCTCAATAGGTGAAGCATAGTGGAGGGGTGTTCCAGGAACTCTGCTCACAGAATCAATCACATGACCAGTGGTCCTAAGGTAAGATAAGACCAGTGTGCTTGCTGCTTAATGAGCTAAGGAGTGAGAGGAGCAGAGGTCATTCATGTGGAATCTGAGTTTGAGTTTTATTTCCACTGCAACTAAAACCAATGAAGAATTTAATTCTAAAATTTCAGTCTAGCTGCTGTGAGAGATGTGAAGGGAAGGAGAATGAGTGCAAACTCCAGGTAGACAAGTCTGTTGCACTGACCCCCAAACAAGAGGGTAGTTTGGACAAAAGAGATGGAGAGAGGCAGGTGGACTCAGTGGCATTTTCAGAAAAAGAATTGATATTAATTGGTTATATTATAGTTGGTGACACACAAAGGGAATTCAAAAGGTTCCTGGAAAAGTGGAATTAAAAGGTAATGGAATTTTCCCATGAACCTTCAGAAGTCCATATCATGCAGGTTTTTTAAAGTTCTCTTTAGCACCACCAAGTATTTATATCACAGTATTGAAATGGTTTTCTAATCTTGAGCAGATGGTTTTCTGATAGATATGTTTCTATGTAATGTACTGTATCAGTAATAAATACTTTTGACTGCCAGTAAGAGAATACTCAACTAAGGATTAAATAAATAGCAGTAAAAATATTTAGTTCCCTTATATAAGCAATCTAGAGGTAGACGGTTCTAGAACTGATACAGTCAATTGATGGTATCATCAAAAACTCAGATTTAATGGCTTTGTGGTGATTCTTTGCATTTGGTCTGCATCTTAAGGAATATTGCCGCATTCTTTCCTCCAATCATGCCATTATTCATCTTGAAAGTAAGGCATTCTGTTGTGATATTGATGATGGAAGTGTTTCCCAAAGACCTGTAGCAAACCCCTCTCTCTGTATCTCATTGGCTGTAGTATGTGTAACTTCAAGGGAGGCTGTAAAGACATTCTCTACCAAAAGGAAATGTATTTTCCACATTTGACTTAGACAAAGAATGTTTTATGCTCTGGGACCAAGAATGTTATTGCCTACACAAAATCAGGAGTCTGTTTGTAATTGTGAAAAGTAGACTATTAACGATGTAAGGATTCAGAAGTCAAATGCAGCGCTTTTTAAATTTCAGATGTGCCTACTACTTCAATACCTCTGTGACTGTCAGGTCCGGCATCGGATAGAAGCCATTGTAGCCTTTTCAGATGACTTTGTAGCTAAACTTCAAGACAATCAGCGCTTCCGATATAATGAAGTTATGCAAGCCTTAAATATGTCGGCTGCGCTCACAGCCAGAAAGACCAAGGAATTTAGATCCCCACCTCAAGAGCAGGTACAAGAATGAGTTGAAAATATCTTCCTTTTCACTCGGGTCTTTTCTTATAGCATTCATGTGTGGGTATTACCAAAAAGATGTCAAGTATAGCATATATTACATGTGTATTCTTTTCCTGTTCTGCTTGAATGAGCTGAATTGATTTATGTAGTATTCGGTTTCAATGAAAGAATCCACTTGGCTAGTTTACCCAAAGAAGAAACCTGGTTTTGTCACAGACCCTTTAGGAGCATCAGCATACCTGTTCTGAAGTTCTACAGATAGGAAAAATATCCAGCCACAGAGAAGGGTCTTCTCTAGCCAATAAGCACTGCCACCAGTGTTAGAGACCCTTTGTTCTAGGAATAGGTGCTAGAAGTTTTTTGTTTCCCTAGAAATTGTGTCCTCTGGCTTGCTCGAGATCTGTCACTCTGTGGCTCTTCCTCTTGTTGCTCACCTTGAACTATATGTCTTCCTAGGGCACAGTAGAACCAAAGTCACATACCTGTGGCAGAGTATGAATTTCTCTGGGGATGTAGGTTTTCTGGCTCACTTGTACGTGGCTAGTTTAAATATAAATGATACAGCCACTTTAGGAAACAGCTTAGTGGTTTCTTAAAAAGCTAACCAATTCAGCTGCTCAACAGCACCTGCCAACAGCCAGATAATTGTTGCTGCTGAGTGTGTTGAGTCAGTTCTTTCTTATAGGCAACCCTGTATAGGGCTTCTGAGGGTGGCTGATGGGTTTAGACTGCTTACCCTGCAATTACCAGTTCAGTGCTTATCCTAGAGTGCTGCGCCAGGGTTCCCAGCAACCCTATAACCCATAAATTGTGCCCATGGACATTTATCATAGAAAAATGAAAACTACGGCCACGCAAGAACTTACACAAAAATGTGCACAGCAGCTTTATTTGTAAGAGCAAAATATTTTCATCTAGTGAATGTTAAACACGCTGAGATACTTCCGTACAACACAATGCAGTGGGTTACTGGTATACACACAACAATTTGGAAGAATCTCGAGGAAACTATGCTGAGTAAAAACTGCCAATCCCAAAAGGTGGTTCTTGAAATGGTAAAATTATATGAAGAGCAAACAGGTGAGTGATTGTCAACAGATAAGGGCAGGTGAGAAAGACTTTGTGTAGAGTACAGGAATGGTCTGAATCATGACGGGATGGTTTCAGATTTTGACTGTCTCAGTGTCAATATCCTTGTTGTGATATGGTTCTAAAGCCTATGAGATGTTTTCATTGGGGAGACTGGATAAAGGGTTGTTGTTGTTGTTAGTCAGTACTGACTCATAGCGACCTTATGCACAACAGAATGAAACACTGCCCAATCTTGGTCCAA
>NW_006408697.1:1144768-1147116 GCF_000296735.1 Chrysochloris asiatica | reverse complement strand
TGAATTCCTTCTCAGGCATTTCCAAAGCCTGCCCATCATCCAGTATGGAGTGTATGTCTACTTCCAGCTCGTTTGCCTCAGTTGCTGTATCTCATTTCTGGATATTTGCTGATATGGTCATCTGTTTCTGTTTTTGGGCATATTTAGGAGTTATCTATGGCCTTAATACTTAAATCAGTATGTACTTTGGTATTTTTTATGCTTTCTGATTGCTTCCAGGTAGATGTAATCAGGAGATGAGCTTCCCTTTTCAGTCTTTTTCCTGAGATTTCAAGATGGTCTTTGTGATGTAACTCAGGATGTAATTTTCAGCCTATTTCCTTTTTAGTCTGCCTGTCCCACTCCACAATCCCCATTCAGGTCTTATTCCTAGTGATAAGCACATCCATGCCGGATGTGACCATTTTGCATTGTCATTTGGTTTTAAGTGGAAACTGTCACTTTACATTTTGAGGAGATCTGTGCGCATGAGTAGTAGGACCCTCTGGGGGTGGGGATCGGGTTGGGGTGTCTACTAGCTCATGCACCCCCTTTCCCCCTCTAGTCAGAATGGAGGTGCACAGTCAGCAAGAGACCAATGAACAAATGCAAAAAAAAAAGGGATCCACACCTTTATCTCCATGGTTCTGTCAGGCATCCGTGGCTGCTCTGATCCTTCCCTTGCTTGGTCTCGCCAAAGATGACGGCTCTGGGAGCAGCTGAGCATCTTGAATTAGAAAACAATGGATATCTTGCTTCTGCTACCAATTCCCCTAGCTGTAAGTCTTCCAACCTTCTAAATATTCCTTTATATGTGGTTCAGAGTTCTGGCACCGTCCCCTGAGCCTACTTGGTCTGGTATTCTATGTTGTTGCTGACGGAGCTCCTCACTGCACTTCTACCCTTTCTGCCATCTTGTTTGTTCTCGTGGAAACTGTTTATTTTTATATGTTAGTGGTCTAAATTTATTAAGAGAATTCACCTTCCTTTTATTTTAAGACATGTTATAATAGAATGATTAGGTGTTCTGCGTCTGAATCTTTCTTCTTTTATGCAGTGTTATAGGTAAGGTCTGTTATTCAGTAAAAGAAAAGGAATTAACCATTTCTTAAGTCATTATCTCTATATAATTTGGCTTCAAAAAGTTTGTGTAAAAGTGGATTTAAAAAATACTGGAAATTTTCACAAAATTTTTGAAGCCTCTTCATATATCACTGGTAATATTATTTTATTTTAATGAAGATAATAAGAACAGTGTCTTGAATATTAATTAAGCTTTTGAATGAAGAATCCCTAAATTATTGCAAGAAAATTTTAGTATGTATGTTGCTGTTGCTGTTGTTTGCCGTGAAGTCAGTTCCTATCTTTATAGAGTCCCTGTATAGAGTTTCTGAGGCTATATCTTTATGGAAGCAGAAAGTCTCATTTATAGTATGTATGGACTGTAGGATCAGAACTGAACTGTCAACCACAAGGTTAGAAATTCAAACCTACCAGCTTCTCCTCAGAAACCCTATACAGGATTGCTGTGAATTGTAACCAGCTCAACAATAATAGCAACATTGTATGTATATTAAGAAATAATCTGAAATCATAGAATTATAACTTCATACTTAAAATGTTTCTGGTTTAGAGAACCTAATTGTGCTTGTTTTCTATGTCATCTAAACTTATCAAAATACTACTGATATTTTTTTGAGGAAAGCAAAGAGGAAATGTCCAGGGAGGTTTGTAGATAGAGAAGAGTCAAAGATTTAAACTGGCAGTGCCAGTGTACAGAAATGTGGAAGGTCAACTCAAGTGAAGAATTCATCTTGAATCCTAAGATAGCCCTTTTAGTGTCTGATCAGTTTTGTGTTTTGTCTGGCTGCTGATTCCCCTGATCCCATAAGAACAAAGGAAAAAGAACAAGATCTGAATCTGGGATTGCCAGAAGACAGTTGGCTTAACTCAGTATAGTCTCATTTTAAAAATGTGGCAGCAGTGCTCAAAAGCCATGAATGGAAGAATTTAATAGGACTTAGAATTTCTTACTTAAATGTATTTTTATTGTGATTAAGAATATAGATAACAAATACTTGCCAATTTTTGCATATGCAGCTCAGTGACATTTGTTATGTTCCTTGTGTTGTGTCAGCACCCCTGCTGTCCTACTCTGAATCTTTCCACCACCATTAACAGACGCTCAGTGCCACTTAGGCAGTGACCTTCCATTTCCCCCTCTCTCCCATCCCTGGTAACTGCTAAGAAGTCTTGTTAATATAAAGGTGGTGCAGGTAGTGTGTCTTGGAGTTGGTTCCTACTCATAGCGAACCTGCATAGAATTTCTGAGGCTGGAAATCTTTATGGGAGCAGAAAGCCTCATCTTT
>NW_006408697.1:1143122-1144138 GCF_000296735.1 Chrysochloris asiatica | reverse complement strand
AACCACTACGCTACCAGGGTAAATCTTTGACTCCTATACCATATTCTGTGTAACTGTTATTCTGTTGATGGACGTCTAAATTTCCACATTTTGGTTTTGTTGCAGTGAACACTGGTGTACCGGTTTCTGTTTGTGTTCCTGCTTTCAAGTCTTTTGAGTACATGCTTAGGATTCAAATTGCTGGCATTTTGAGGAACTTCCAAACTCTTTCCAACAATTGTTGTTGTTAAGTGCTGTCGTGTTCTGACCCATAGTGACCCTGTATAGGATTTCCAAGTAGCAACTGGTGAGCTTGAACCGCCAACCTGGGGGTTCAAACCGACTTTTCAGTTCTGCGCATTAGCCCAGGGTGCCATACCTTATTTCCACTAACAATTAATGAAGGTTTCCCCCTCACCCCCCGCCAAAAAAACCCCAGTTATTTTCCATTGCTTGATGCTTATCTTCCTAGTGGGAGTGAGGTACTATGTTATTGTTGCTTTGATTTACATTTCCTGAGGAAGATCTGCTTCTGTAGAGATTATAGCCTAGGAAACGCTATGGGCAATTATATCTGTAGAGTCACGATGAGTCCGAAGTAACTCAACAACAAACAACAACCAATACTAAGGGTACCGAGCATCATTTCATCTGCTTCCTGGCCATTTGTGTGTCCTCTTTGATGAAATGTTCAAATTCTCTGCCCATTTTTTTTTTTTTTAAAGTTTTTTTGTGAATTATATGATAGTTTACATGGGAGAACTTCAGTTTTACATTCATTCCGTCGTATATCATGTCACTGCCATGGTTCCAATCCCCTCCATGCATCATCAACCACCCAAAGGGTATATCCCAGAAACCCACCCCCTACACTCCCTCCCCCACCCCCCTAGTTTTTGGCCCACAGTCCCTTTCCCTCTCTGGGTCCAAAGTCCCCAGCCGTTTCATCACTCCACGTCATCACTCCATGTTCACTTTGCCGATAAAGTCCTTTGATGAACAAAACTGTTTTATTTTTATGGAATTTCATATTCATC
>NW_006408697.1:1141884-1143022 GCF_000296735.1 Chrysochloris asiatica | reverse complement strand
CTCTATCTCAGGCATCTCTTTTCTCTGGGTAGGGTCCCACTCTCGGCTCTTCTCTGTTGATGGTCCCAGAGACCTCCACTCTTATCCTGGAGAATTAATCACTCCCTTCCTTGTAACAAAATGTCTACTTTTGCATTTTCAACCCTCATAATCCGTCCTGATAACCATTATTTACTATAGTATCACGAGTTACCCATCTGTATTTCCTTTCACCAGCTCCGCCCAGATAGATTGAATAGTACCTACTGGAGATTCTGCCTTCCTCCATGCTCCGTAGCACTAGGTTCCTTCTTGAAAGCTTGTAAGCCAGTCACTTCTTGCCTTTGTAGTCTCCCCTCCCCATGTGAGTATCCAATGTCCAAGTTGCCCATCTCCGTCCACTCTGTGTGTGGGGGTGTGTGTAAATTTTTCTTGCTGTAAGGATTTGTTCCTTCTTTTGAGTTGCTGCACCATAGGTATAGGTCAAGTTCATCAGACTTATCAGCTCACTCTTTTTTTTTTTTTCCCCCCCTCTTCTTTTGTCTGCTGGTTGAGCTCCGATCATCTAGTCATCCAGTCCAGGTCATGTGGGTATCATCTGCAAGTGTGGGTGCTCCTGTGCATGCATATGCCCTCTCTTCCCGTCAGCCGATAGCTCCACTCTCCTCTCGAGTCCTCCGTGGCCACGCCACTGACTCTGGGCCCAAGAATCCTCAGGTCTCTTCACAGTGCTTGCCAACCAGGTTCCCAACTGGGTCCACAGAAGTCCACTGAACATTGTAGGGTTTAGCTTGCCACTTCATTGCTGCTTTTACCTCACTTCCCCCCATCGGTTATATGTGTTCTGCCCATTTTTAATTGGGTGTTTTTCTTTTTGTTGTTATGCTGTAAGATATCTTTATGGATAGTAACATTTATCAAATACTTATTGTTGTTGTTAAGTGCCATCAAGTCAGTTCTGATTCATTGCAACTCTGTATAGGATTCCCAAGGGCCAGCTGGTGGGTTTGAACTGCGTTTTACACTCCAGTGCTCATCCTACTGCTCCATAGCAGGAGATCATCAAATACTTAAGGTTCTCAAAACTGGTCTCTCATTCTGTAGTTTGTCTGTTCACTTTACCGATAAAGTCCTTTGATGAACAAAACTGTTTTATTTT
>NW_006408697.1:1137163-1141784 GCF_000296735.1 Chrysochloris asiatica | reverse complement strand
TCCCTTATTCACTGTCCATACCTGGATAAAGGGTACATCCTCCCAAACCAAACCCACTGTCACCCTGTCGATTCCAGCTTATAGCAAAAATATAGGATGGACGAAAGTCGCCCTGTAGGGTTTCCAAGGCTGTAAACGTTTTAGGAAGCAGACTGCCACCTCTTTGTCCCATGGAACAACTGATTAGTTCAAACTAGCATCTTTTGGTTAGCACAGCTGAGTACTTTATCCACTGTGCCTCCAGGGTTTCTTAAAAGATCTGTATTATTACTAATTACAACAGCATGTAAATGATAATTATCTCAAAATAAATGTTTAATTTTTAAAAAATCATATAAAAAGCTAAAACAAAATTTAAAAAATTAACAGCAAAAATTGTTTCCTAAAGAAAAATTATGGACCAACCACAGACCTTTCTTTTATTTATTTATAAATTTAGTATTTTGGTGTATTATCATATCTAAAACAAAGCAAACCTCTGAAATTTGCCCTGTTTTTGTTTAATTATTTCATTAATGTTAGCAAGAGTAAAGTTATGCATTAATTTTACTATTTAACAATATTTGTAAGTATTTTTTCTAGCATCCATATTCTCAAAAAGAGCTCTTTAAAATGTTCAATAATATATAGACGTTAATTTATAAATGATAGAAATCTATAAATGATAGAAGTCTGTGTCGTTCCTTACTTTCTTCTTTGCTTTTCACTTACTTTTCCACTTTCTCCTTTTTCTAAATGTTCAGATCAATATGCTTCTCAATTTTAAGGATGACAAAAGTGAATGTCCTTGTCCTGAAGAAATCAGAGACCAGCTCTTGGATTTTCATGAAGATTTGATGACTCATTGTGGTAAAGTCTTCTTGATTATTTTATTAATGCTTATTAAACATATATATTTAATGCACAATTATTGATACAAGATTAAGAATATATGTAAATGGACTTAAATATGCACATGGTATGTAATCACAGCACACAGTACTTATCATAATAGGTATTATGGCAAAATGGCTGTTCCTATGTAAGAAACCGTCTGAACTGGAGAGAAGATCAGAAAGGCAGTAAGTCCAAGCAGAAGATGACAGCAGTTCTTTCTCGTTTCTCACATTCTTACATTGACAGGAAAACTGAAGGAAAATGGGGCATGTAACCAGGTACTTGGAGTCCTGGGCGCTGTGGGTTAATGTGCCAAACTGCAAAGCCAGTTTGAACTGCAAGGTCGGTGGTTCAAGTTCACCAGTCACTCCTTGGAAACCCTGTAGAGAGTCGCTATGGGTCAGACCAACTTGACGGCACTTAATAGCAACAACAACCAGATGCTTTGGGTAGACAGGTTAGATTGGTCTGGTCCAAAGAAATGTGATCACATGTACTAGAAATTCAATCTGTTGAAGAACTACATTTTAGGATGGGCCTAAGTAAACCACCATATAACTTTTTAATGTTATGTGTTTGGAAACTGTGTAGTTTTTGTTTTTGTTTTTAATGTTTTTGTTGTGGAGTGAGTGAAAGTTTACAGGGCAGATCATCAGTTTTACATTCAACAAATCATATACCTTATTTCATTACAATGATTATAATCCCCTCCATATACCATCAGTTAACAGTATTTCTCTCTATTCACTTAAGCTTTTTTTTTTAACAAAACAAAAAACACTCAGGAATATATAATAATTTACATCTCCAAAGGGCACATTCTACAAGTCTGCCTCCTGGCCACCGGCTCTTAGTCCCTCTCTTCCAGTGAATCTAGAGTCCTCAGCTGCTCCCTCTTTCCATGTCCCCATATCTGCCTCAGTCTCTGGTGTCCCTGCTTCTCTGGATAAGGTCCCGCATTCTGCTTGTGTGCTTCTCCCTTGATGGTCCTATGGTCCTCTGTTTATGGACTGTAAGATTAACCACTCCCCTGTTTTTGTTACAAAACTTCTACCTTAACAATTGTGACATTCACAATTCGTCATAACAGTTATTCACTATTGAATCATACGAATCTTATCCCCATCTTTTTCCCCCAGATCCATCTAGACAAGATGACAGCTATTCAGGGGGAACTCTTTCTTTCCCCCAACACTCTTAAACTAAACTCTCTCTTGAAACCTTGTAAGCCAGTCACTTCATGCCTTTATTGCCCCCTCATTTTAGATAGCCAATGTTTAAGTTGCCCGTCCCTATCTACCCTGTTTACAGAGGGGATAGCACTGGTACTTGATATGAAGACCCCTTTCCTCTCTGTTGTTAGTTAGAGTAACTACCTCCATGAGTATAGGTCAAGTTCATCAAATTGTAGCAATTTACCCTTGATAAAAAAAAAAAAATTGTTTTTGTAATCGTCCTCAAGTCAAGTTCTGCTTATCAAGCCATCAAGGCTAGATCAAATTAGTACTGTTTGCAAGTTTGGGTGTTCTTGTGCATCTCCCCTTATCAGCTGGATGCTTCACTCTCAGCTCTAGACCTCCGTGGCTATGTCCTTGTCCATGGGCTCAGGTGTCCCCAGGTATTACCACACTTTAGACCAACCAGTCCTTCCTCTTGTCTCTTTCATCTCCAGGTCAACGGACATTTATTGAACATGGTTGAACTCAGCCCATGTCTTCATTGCTGCCTTTGCCTGTCTTCCACTCACCAGTAGAACCATAGGGTCTCCAGCAATCTTACCTGCCTGTTCTTGTGTCCCCTTTAAGTTTCAGTCTTAGAGAGGAGTTTGTCCTGAAGAAACTCGATTGCTTGTCTTGATGGCTTCCCGGCGAACAACTTGCTATTCTTGTCATAGCCAGTCATGCTGACATTTAAAAAAAAAAATGTTTTCTTGTGAATTATGTGATAGTTTACATGGGAGAACATTAGTTTTACATTCATTCTATCATATAACATCTCACTGCCATGGTTACAATCCTCTCAATGCGTCATCAACCAACCAAAGAGTATACCCTGCAAGCCTACACCCCAGTCATCAGCACACAGCCCCTAGCCCTCTCTGGGTCTAGAGTCATCAGTTGCTCCATCTCTCCATGTCATCGTCTCTGCCTCCATCTCTGGCATCGCTGTTTCTCTGGGTAGAATCCCGCACGCTGCTCTTCTCCCTTGATGGTCCCAGGGACCTCTGTTCCTGGACTGCAAAGTCACTCCCCTTCATATGCTACAAAACGTCTACCTTTACATTGTCAACCCTCACAATCAGTCCTGTTAACAATTATTCACTTTTGTACCACAAGAGACCTATCCCCATCTCCTTTCATCAGCCCTGCTTAGACAGATTGGATACTACTCAGTGGGGATTCTACCTTCCTCTGCGCCCTCTGGATCTAGACTCCCTCTTAAAAGTTTGCAAGCCAGACACTTCTTGCCTTTGTATTCCCCCCACTTTGGGTAGCCAATGTCCAAGTTGCCCATCCCTGTCTACTCTGTGTATGGAGGGGGTGGGAATGATTCTTGCTGTATAGATTTGTTTCCCCTTTTGAGCTACTGCATCCATAGGTGTAGGTCAAGTTCACCAAATTGTATCAGATTACTCTTTTTTTCATCTTCTTTCTTCTTCTAGTTGAGCTCTGATCATGCAGTCATTGAAGCCAGGTCAAGTGGGTATTATCTGCAAGTGTGAGTGTTCTTATGCATATGTCCTCTCTTCTTGTTATCTGGGTGCTTCACTCTCCACTCTAGTCTTCTGTGGCTTTATCACTGACTCTGGGCCCAGGAGTCCCCAGGTCTTGCCACACTGCTGGCCAACCAGGTCTCCACCTCGGTTCACAGGAGTCTATTGAACATTGTAGGACTTAGCCCGCAGCTTCATTGCTGTTTGTCCCTCATTTTTCCTTATCGGTGATGAACGTGCTCACCAATCAGAGCGTATGTCTGCTCGTATATTCCTATTGAGTCTTAGTCTTGGCAGGGGGTTTGCCCTGAGTGGACCTGACACTTGCCTTGATGTCTTCTTGGCAAGCAACTTGCTTGTACTTGTAGCAATCAGTCGGACTGACATTATTGTTTTGTATTTTTTCTGTCAGTCTTTCTTTCAAGAAGTATCTTCTGTTCTTCTAGCTGCTCCAGGCAGGTCTGCTTGTCCTTTCAAGTGGAAATTTCCCACCTCAGAAGATTTTGGATGGAGTTCAGGATCCCCCTATAGTCTTATGTAAGGCAGAGGCTCCACAGTAAGCCTCCTTCAATGGGCATGTTATAGCCCCATTTTAGGTATTCCAGTTAGTTATAGGCAGAAGACTGACTTATAAGTTTCTATGGTGATATTTCTGGCTATTCCATTCTCTCCCCTTCAAGTGTCTATTTTATAATGGTATGCCAGGGAAACCAAGATTCAAAAGATAGCCAATCATCTTAACATTATTTCCCCCCTTTTGCCCATTCCAACCATGTCTCAATCCCTGTATCCCAGAGTCCTGTTGTTCCATCCAAGGTTGTCCATACATCATTATATACCTCTGTCCCACTTAGCCCATGCAAGCCTGACTTTGTTTTCCCATCTGCCTTGTTCTTCCATTCCCCTCCCCCTTCTTGTGTGTTGACCCCCCCTCCCTAGCACCCAAACTATACTTTGTCTATTCCCTACCCTGTGCTCCACCTTTCCCTCCGTCCCCTCATCCCACCCCCAACATCCCAGTAACCAGCAAAG
>NW_006408697.1:1103988-1133442 GCF_000296735.1 Chrysochloris asiatica | reverse complement strand
GAGACTTCCCTACCTGGGTTGCCTGGTCATGGAAGCGCCGCGTCACTGTCCCTGAGTATATTTTTATATATTATTTTATCTTTGCCTTTTTCATACTAGGAATTGAACTGGATGAAGATGGGTCTCTAGATGGAAACAGTGATTTAACAATCCGAGGGCGCCTGCTGTCCCTGGTAGAAAAGGTGACATACCTGAAGAAGAAGCAAGTAGAAAAACCAATGGAGAGTGACTCTAAGAAATCCTGTGAGTATGAAATGGCAGCGACAAGTGACTCAGCTACTGGAGTTCAGTCCCTCTTTTGGATGACTTTTCCCCTCGTCAGACAGTGAGGTGATTGAGTTTGCCAATGCAGTGTATTTGATCAGAGACTAACTATTGAGGTTCCTGGTGTGGCGCTGTAGGATCAGCACTGGACTACTAACCACAAGATCAGCAGTTCAAACCCACCAGCAGCTCCTCAGAAATCCTACACAGGGTCACTGTGAGTCAGAACTGACTCAACAGCACTTAGCAGCAACATAATAAAAATCATTTAATTTCCACAACCAAATACTGTGTTGACGTATTTCCAATATCCTTGCATCACAGGAAGCATTTTCTTAAAGTTTAGGTAGATAGTTTCCAGAACTATATTTTGGTTCCAAAATGTCTTTCCAAGTATTATGCACTTCTTCTTCTTCCATGCCCTGTTTAAGTGGAGTGTATTGCTGCTACTCCAAGAAAGCAGATGCACACTCTGCTTGGGAGTGTCTCCTTCTTGGCTGGGGGTGGCACACTGACCCCTAAAGAGCTCAAGAAGTCGTTTTGTGAGCTATGGCTTACTGATTGTGTCCACTTGGAGACACTACTGATTTAGCCAATGATTGAGAGTAATTATCCAAACAACTGTCCCTTGATTTGTTCTTCAGTTTCACAATCAAATCTGAGTCCAGTTTTCTTCACAGTTTGCTTTCAGAGTTTCTTATGAATCTCTTTATGTTATTCTCAGGTATATGATCTTGACGTTTTAAAAGTGAAACATAAAGTATATTGCTATTTTATCTTCATTTTGTATTTGGTTAAATCAGTAGTTGTTTTTTCCCTTAAGGAATCTACAGATATAAGTTAGAAAGCTTCTTTTGAAAATAGTGAAGGTACTGATGATAGGGATTAAGTACTTCAGTCGGTCACATCAATGCCTCTTAGTTTTTGCAATTGTGTTAGTTATTTCCAGAGTTTAGGAAGTTTCTGTTGAAAAGCAGGGGAATGCATTGCAAATAGTATTCTGTGAGTAAAAAAAAAAAAAAAAAAAAATGTTCACTTCAATATACCTTCCCAATCTAGAAAGATAATTTGGGTGAAGAGTAGAAGTCCAAATTTAAGTAAAAATTGAAGTCACTGTTGTAAATGAGTCAACTGAGGAGACAATTAGATGACCAGATAACTTGGCATATCCATGACTGAACTTGTTAAAGGTGTGTGTTCTTAGTCCCTCTGGGAGGAGTGTCATGGACCTATCATCTCAAATGAATGGACATTCTTTCAATTATTTAGGGATTACCACCTGCTTCGTTGAAATGACTGTAATTTGAAACAGCTTAAATTCTTTAACGATAATGATGGCTTTTAAAGAAAGGATTGAGTATTTTTATCTTTCTGTGTTTGACTCTGATCTTCATTATATATATAAAAATTTTAAATGCCATTAAAATGTCTAACTGATTTGTCTTTTTATATTGCTTTCCTTTTTTATGAATTATCTGTTATGACTTCACAGCCACTCTTCAGCAGTTGATTTCTGAGACTATGGTCCGGTGGGCACAGGAATCTGTCATTGAAGACCCTGAGTTGGTGAGGGCTATGTTTGTGTTGCTTCATCGACAGTATGATAGCATTGGAGCTCTGGTCCGGGCTCTGCCAAAGACCTACACCATAAACGGCGTCTCAGTGGAAGATACCATTAACCTGCTAGCATCTCTTGGACAGATTCGCTCTTTGTTGAGTGTCAGGATGGGCAAAGAAGAGGAGAAGCTTATGATTCGTGGATTGGGGTAAATTATTTAATGTAACAATCCTTGGTCTTCTAAATTTCTTCTAATTGTTGATATCCTAAGTAGTATAGTAGGTGAACTAAGGTGAACATAGTATCTAGATGACATCAGTAAATTAGTTTTTTTGTTTTGTTTTGTTTTTTTGTTTTGTTTTTCCTGGAGGCTATATTGTAAAGCTGAATAAGAAAGTTGCTCTTGGTGACAAGGTATGACAAATTTTGCAGCTACATGCTAATATAGCGGTGACAGGCAGCACATATTTTAGAGTTGTTTTTTTAATCTCTCAATGATGTATAATAATATAGAAATTATAGGTTGTTAAATACTAAGATCTGTGGGGGAAGTTGTTCACCAATAGAAGGTAAACAGGTAGTTTTCCTTGGAAAACAAAGGACAATCAGCAACCTCTTCTGAGAATTCAACATCATGGGTTTGTATTTCACATGGATATGTACTCCAGACTGAGAAGCTAGTAAAAGTTGGTCTGGAGTAATGAATCTCAACTCCATTAACAATAAAACCTTGCAGGGAGTGGAATCTTACTACCAAAGTTTAGTAAGATTCAGTTTAGTAACACAATCAGAAACTATGAAGAATATAAAGAAATAATCTGCTATGAATGAGCATATGCAGAGATAATAAACAGTGGAATTAGACACCCTAAGTACTTCAAATAATAGAGTGAGAGTCTATAAAATTAACTATTAGGTTAAATTTTAAATAGTTCTAGAAATGAAAAAATACAAGAATTTACTTTAAAACTGACTTGATTAAACTGCAAGTAAGATGTGGCTCAAAATCAAATTAATAAATTGGTTCATACTGAGGAAATTAGTTAGAAATGCAGCTCAGAAAGATAAAGAAAAAAAAATACAAAAGAGAAAAAGACCTAGAAGGTTGTATATAAAAATTTCAGCTTACACTGAATAGAATGTCCAGGAAAGACAGAATAGATGAATTACTGAAGGGGAGTATTTGAGAGAGATTGCCTTTAAGTTTTTAGAGTTAAACAAACAAACAAACAAACATGAATTCACAGATTCACAAAGCACACTTAGTTTCACATCCATAGCCAGCTATACTGTAGTGAACTGCATTAACACCATAGACAGGCCATTTTAAATGCCATACTGCTTGCAAAGAAACAATACTGAGAATTTCCAACAGCATAGTTATAGGTTAGAAACCAGTGGAATGAAACATTCAAAGTTCTGATGGAAAATAACCATCAATTTAGAATATATTACCCAACTGAGAATTTAGCATCATGAGCTAATGCTGTCTGTATATGTAGTTGGGGTAAAGAGTTTATAACCCATATTCAAGAGAGATGACAAAACCAGACTATTTACTTTTAGTTTCTCATTGAAAGACTTTCTAAACTTCTCGTACTAACAGCTGTACTTTAGGAAAAAGAAAATGAATTCAGAGGGAATGAGTAAGATGTGATATGTTTTAAGAATATGCTGTTAGTGTATGTATGGGTAAATTTAAGCAATCATCAATAAACAAAAATGATTTTGAGATTGGAAATAGGATGGAATGAAATTGCCAGTCAAAAAAAAAAGCTTATTTAATTAAACAAGTGGAAAAAAAAATTAGGTAAGAAATGGTGGTAGTGGTGTGTTTTGGAGTCTCTTCCAACTTATAGTGACCCTGTACAGGATTTCCAAGACTGTAAATCTATCTCTTGCAGAACGGCTGGTAGTTTCGAACTGCTGACCTTGCGGTTAGCAGCTCTGGTAGCGTAGTGGTTACGAATCGGGCTGCGAACCTTAAGGTCAGCGGTTCGAAACTACCAGCCGCTCCGCGGGAGAAAGATGAGGCTTTCTACTCCCGTAAAGATTTACACCCTCGGAAACCCTGTACAGGGTCGCTATGGGTCGGAACCGACTCGATGGCACTTAACAACAACAACAACAACATGCTACCAGAGCTCCTTAAAAATAGCACTTTATTTCTTAAAAGAGTATGAAGCAATGATATTTGCTATAAGTGTATTTAAGTCACTCAGTAGTGATAAATAAATTATTGTGAAAAAATAAAATACTGCTTTTTTATAGTATTAGGAATGTTTCACACAAAGAATAAACTTAATAAATGACAACCTGCCTTCTGGGTTGTATAATTATTTAGTGTACCTAGTGGTGAAAGCAAACATAGTTTTTCAATTAAGATTTTCCAAATTCATTCATTTTGAATTAATAAGGAAAAAATACCGTGATTGCATGTAGGGTTTGAAAATGTGTTGAAAGTTCTATTGCTAAAAATGCTTCAGTCTAACATGAAAGGTTGCTTATTTTTAACTTCAGTTTTTAAAAAATATATAAAATAGCTCAGACATAATTAGAATTCAGAGTCACAATTTTGAGTTGTACTATTGATAAATTTTCTTTACTAAAAGTAATAAACCATTCAAATCATACTATTGCACTTTTTTGATACATCCAGAGTAGCTGAAGTTTAGCATATGACAAAATGCAATAGATGAATGACTAAACTGTTGTTGTTAAGCGCTGTTGAGTTCCAATTCATAATGACCCTGTACAGAGTTTGTGGCACTGCGGGTTAACGCGCCAGACTGCAAAGCCATTTGAACTGCAAGGTCGGCAGTTGAAGCTCACCAGCTGCTCCTCGGAAACCCTCTCCAGGGTCACTGTGGGTCAGAACTGACTCGACGGCACTTCACAACAACAACAACAGAGTTTCTGAGGAGCAGCTGGTGGGTTTGAACTGCTGACCTTGTGGTTCGCAGTCCAGTGCTGCTTCTACAGCACCAAATCAGGAATCTGAATGTCTAAATTAAGGAAATCAAATTTGAAGGCAAAGTTTTGGGTTCCTTGTATACTATTTTCCTGTTATATTTCTAACAGGAAATGTTTTATAGAAAAGATGCTTGCATTGATTTGATTTATATTACAAGGAAACTCAATAAGCTCTTCATTTGCAATGACGAGTAGTACTTCATCCTAAACAATAAGAGCCTTAGAAAACCACACATAGTTCAATACGATGTAAGGAAGTATTAATAATATGAAACATTTGAGGTGTTATCTGCTACTGTTTGTTGAAATCAAATGTCCACCTTAATGAATTGATTTCCTTGTATTTAGACTTCTTGTTTATTTAGTCTCTCTTAGAGAACATGCCTTTAAAAATATTTTGCCAAAATGATAGTAAGAATGTAACAGGAAATAACTCTGTTGTTAAGTGCCATTGAGTCGATTCCAACTGTTAGTGACCCTAGATAGCTTTTCTGAGGAGCAACTGGTGAACTTGAACCACTGACCTTGCTGTTCAAACCAACCTTGCAGTCCAGTGCATTAACCCACAGCACCACATTACTGCATTACTATAAAATAGTGTTATTGTTGTTGAAGTACCATCAAGTCAGTTCTGACTCGTAGCAACACTGAATAAGGTTTCTGAGGAGTAGATGGTGAGTTCAAACTGGCGGTCTTTCAGTTAGCAATCCAGTGCTTATCGTAAAGAGCCATACCAGAGCTCTGTAAAATAGTATCTATGTGAAAAATGGAGGTAATAATGTATCAAGAATTCATATAGGAATTTTCAGATAAACAAGGAAGGAGCTCTGGTAGCGTAGTAGTTACGAATCGGGCTGAGAACCGCAAAGTCAGCAGTTCGAAACTACCAGCTGTTCCACGGGAGAAAGATGAGGCTTTCTGCTCCCATAAAGATTTACAGCCTCAGAAACCCTGTACAGGGTTGCTACGAGTTGGAACTGACTCCACAGCACATAACTACCATGGTATAATAGCAATTCATATAATTATACCAAAGAAGTTAAACATAGGGATGTGCTTGAAAAGAAGTGTCCAGGAATATCTTTCATATAAACTAATGTTCACATGTTTAGCACTTTACTTGTAATTAAAAATAATTGAATACTTACATACAATTGTGTGTGTGTGGTTTGGGTGAAAGTTTATAGAGTCAGTTCATTTCCATTCAGCAGTTTATGTCTTGTTTTCTTTTGTCACAGTTGCAGTCCCTGCACTGTAACTTTTCCCATGTCCCCCCTGGGCTTCCCATTTCCATTTGTTCTTCTTTCCTGCCCCTTTCTGCTTTCTGAGCTTTGTTTTTCTGCCAAATGCTACTTGTTTTCGTCTCATATAGTTGATTGTTCTGAGAAGTACGTTACTCGCAGGTATTCATGTTCACTGTATTGTTGTTGTTAGGCACCATCAAGTCAGTACCGACCCATAGTGACTTAATGCACAGCAGAACGAAACACTGCCCTATCCCGGGCCAGCCTCACTGTTGTTGCCTCGCTTGAGTCCATCGATGCTGCCACTTGGCCAGTCTATCTTGTTGGGGGTCTTCCTTTTTTTCTCTGACCTTCTCCAGTGACTGGTCCCTCCTAACAATATGTCCAAAGTAGGAGAGGCAAAGTCTGGCCATCTTGGCCTCTAAGGAGCACTCTGGCTGCACTTCTTCCAACACAGATCTGTTGGTTCTTTTGGCAGGCCATGGCACTTTCAATATTCTCCTCCAACACCATAACTCAAATGCATCAATTCTTCTACAGTCTTCCTTATTCACTGTCCAGCTTTCACATGCATATGAGGTTATTGAAAATACCATGGCTTGGGTTAGGTGCACCTTAGTCCTCAAACTGACTTCTTTGCTCTTCAACACTTTAAAAAGGTCTTGTGCAGCAGATTTGCCTAATGCAATACGTTGTTTGATTTCTTGACTGCTGCTTCCATGTTTACTTTATAGGTCTGTTTATTTGGCTGAAAGGTGATCTCCTGGGGTGGGTTCAATTTCAAGTTTGAAGGGTGTCTAAAGGCCATAGTCTCGATCAGACTAGCTTGTCTGGTATTTTTTATGATTTTGAATTTTGTTCAACATTATTCTTCAACTCTGTCCAGACCTTGTATTGTGATCCCAATCAGAGCAGTTGGTTGTGATAGCCGGGTACCATCTAGTTCTTCCGGACTCAGGGTTTTGGAGGCTGAGGTTTGCATAGTCCATTAGTCTTTTGGACTGCTTGTTGCCTTGAGTCTTTTATTTTCATCACTCTTCTTTGCTCCAGATGAGGAGCGAGCAATTGCCACATCTTGGATGACTGCTTACAGATTTGTAAGACTCCAGTTGTTACTCCCAAAGTGGATGTAGAACCTTGTCTTTGTGGACTACATTATGCCAGTTGATCTAGATGTCCCCTGATATTATGATCCTAAGCTTCCAAACCCAGTGACTCATTCCTTCAAGGTGTTTGATTATGACTAAGAAGGTTTTATAACTTTGCCACTTTGCCCCCTGTATGCTCTACTGTATACTTATATATATATATATTTGCAGCAAATACAAATACTTAATGGAAATATCATCTACCAAAGCCTTATATACTTAGGAATATAGTTTCTTTTACTTTCCTACAATTGTTCCATTTTCATGTTGACCTATGATCTACCCATTCATATATATTAGTGTGATGTATTAGTATGTATTAGTGTTATGTATGTATGTATTAGTGTTATGTATTATGTATGGAATGGCATTTCCCTTTAACTCTTGTGTACCTCCCAGTGTCTTCCTTTGCCTTGGTCATATTGTTCTAATCTCCGGCTTACTGTATAATGCTTTTCCCTGGACCCAAGTCAGTACATATCTACTCTCTAGTTAGTGATCTTTCACTCCTTCCCGTCCCTTCCCTGATAATCATGTTGTCCTCCGGATTCAGTCCAGGACTTTCGTGGACTCATTGTTCTCTAACTTTTAGTAGTGTTCCATTGTGTCTTTGTTCCATAATTTATCAGTTCATCCATTGATGAACACTTAGGTTGGCTCTCTTCTTTGGGGCTGTAATTGTGAATAATGCTTTAGGGACCGTGGGTGTGCATCTATCTGTTGATGTCACAGCTCTCATTTCTCTAGGACATACAAGTACCTAGTAGTGGAATTGCTGAATCCTATGGTATTTTTACTTCCAACTCTTAAAGGATGTGCCATACCATTTATCATAGTGCTTGTACTATTGTATAGTAGTATTATATACACCAGCAGCATTATATATTATTTTTGTAAACCATTACTGGGTTTTAAAAAGATAATTGCTCTTTCTATTCTAAATACATTAGTAATTATTTCTAAATGATTAATCAGAGTCTCAGTTAAATTTATATTTAAATTTTGCTTTTACCTCTGTGTTTTCCCCCATCCCTGTCTTGTACTTCCAGGGATATCATGAATAATAAAGTATTTTACCAGCACCCTAACTTGATGAGGGCCCTTGGAATGCATGAAACAGTAATGGAAGTCATGGTGAATGTTCTTGGTGGTGGTGAGTCCAAGGTAAAGAACAGCCTTTGAGTCCGACTAAGTTGTCTTAGAGAAGGTTCTCTAAAGACACAGAACCAGAGAGTTATAAAGAAACTGGCTTACACAACCATGGGAGGCTGGCAAGTTCAAACTCTGTAAGGAGTTGATAGGCTGAAGATGTCCACTGGTTTGTGTTCTAAGATCTGTAGGTCAGGTTGACAGAGATGCAGAATGAAGAATGAACTGAGTTCTCACAACATGTCTGTTATCTGGAGATAGAGCACACTCTAAAGAATCTTCCTTTTCAATGGATGGATTGATTGTATTACAGTAGCTTATAATTTTTGGAAGGTAATGTACTGTATCCCAGACCAACTAATTTAGTCTATGTAACTATTCATGAGGGCAACTAGACTAGTGTTAGGTCACATCATTGGGAACTATAGTTGCGTCAAGTTTACACATAAAATTAACCATCACAGAAGTAGTTTATTATAGCCTATTGAAATACATAGGTTTTATGATCTTAAAAGAGATTTTCTTAATTATTTTTTGGAGGAGTATTTAGTAAAGAACATTTTTGGAAAAAAAATAGTAAAACCTTAGAGACTAAGAGTTGAGTGTGATACTAGTCCCCACCCCCTTTGGTATTAATAATTTTTTAAATTTTATACTGTGCACTTTGCTGTCTCCTAAGTTAATATCTTCTAGAAAATCTTTTGAAACTGCTAAAGTGAAAACTTTTTTTTTCCTGATTTTGAATTTGTAAATCATCACCCATCACATCATCTTGTTTAAATAGATTACTTTTTAAGGTGTACCTTTCACAATGTGATTAGTCTAGTTGCCCTCATGAAGTAGTTACAGAAACTAAATTAGTGGGCTTCAGCTGGAGCAGTTTACCATCCCACAATGATCAATCACTGAAATCAGTTCTTGTTAAGTGCCTCTTGTCAGTTCTAACTCATAGTAACACTGTATAGTGTTTCCAAAGAGTGGCCGATGGGTTTGAACCAGTGACCTTTTAGGTAGCAGTCAAGTGCTTATCCTACAGCACCACATGAGCTCCATATTCGAAATATAATCAGTCCATATTTGTCATGTTTACTTTACCAGTTGTTGTTGTTGTTATTAAGTGCCATCAAGTCAGGTGCCTACCTATAATGACCCTTTATAGAGTTCCCAAGGAACAGCTGGTAAGCTTGAACCACTGACCTTGTGGTTCAAACCGACTTTTCGGCCCAGCACATTAACCCACAGAGCCATATCAGGACTCCAGTTTACCAGTTAGGCAGACATATAAAGATATTTATCATATATTCTGGTGAAGGTAGACTCCAGGGAGTATCTGAAGTATAGGATAACAAGATTTAGCCCTCAAGGGAGAAATAGTTGATGAGGACCAGCAGTCATGCTTTCCAGTTAGGGTGGTCATTCTTGCAGGCCAGGAGTGTACCGGCCAGGAGTGTGCCCTTCAGTGAGGTTTGAAGCCCTGGAGAAATGCCCCAACCGATACTAATTTGTTGTTATTAAGTGCCATTGAGTCAGTTCCAACTCAGAGGGTTGCTATGGGTTTCCAAGGAGTGGCTGGTGGATTTGAACTGCTGACCTTGTAGTTAGCAGTCCAGTGCTTATCTTATAGCATCACACCGGGACACCCTGTTATGTAGTTCCAAGAACTGAACTAGTGTACAGTCCAAGCAGTTAGCATACTCCCTTCAAAGCAACGTTGCTCTTCAAGTCTCCCAAGAGAAACCTGGTAGCTTACTTCCAAACCCTCAGCCACTGACCCCCAGGTATGGAGCACAGTTCTGCTCTGACGCAGTGGGCTTACCGTGAGTGAAAGCCGAGTCAATGGCAACTGATTGGTTAAGGACTCAATGGGTCTTTTTCATAATTTATCTCATTGAATCCTACCCACTAATACCGTATTATTTCAGTTTTACAAAACGAAATCAAAGAAATTGCAGAATTTCCTAAGGAATAAGATTTAGTCCCCTGGAGATGTGGTCCACACTGGAAGCCCAGTGGAGCCTCCCTGCTTTCTAAACTAGGCTTGTGTGCTGCCTGCGGATTTTTATAGATTAATTCCAGATCCAGCCCACTAATGGTATTAAGTAATTGCTTTCATTTTCAGTAGCTCAAGGTCTTGGTGGGTCACAATCCAGGCATTAAATAAGTAACATTTCTGATCCTGGGCAGACAGGAGCACCATGGATTGGTAATATGATTGAGATCTTATCATCTGAACTAAACTTTATAGAGATCATTTGATTAAATAGCTAACTAAATGCTTTTCATATAGGAAATCACCTTTCCCAAGATGGTGGCCAACTGTTGCCGCTTTCTGTGTTATTTCTGTCGGATAAGTAGGCAGAATCAAAAAGCTATGTTTGATCATCTTAGTTATTTACTGGAAAATAGCAGTGTTGGTCTTGGTAAGTCAATTCTACCTTTTTATTTAATCTTTAAGATAAAGGAATATTATATTACCTTTGGAAATTGAAGTTAACTGTCAATTAATTTCAATTCAGAACAAATTACATTTAAAAATTGCATTGCAAGAGAAAGTGTGTTTGTATATGGAATCTGTACAGCACAATCTAACCTTGATTCTTTTTTTTGCATGAATAGCCTCGCCAGCTATGAGAGGGTCTACACCTCTGGATGTGGCTGCAGCCTCAGTGATGGATAATAATGAACTCGCCTTAGCTCTGCGTGAGCCTGATCTGGAAAAGGTAAACGTTTCTGCCTGTGCGTTTCTGTGCGTTATGTGGTAGGTAGGTATTTTTTAGAGGATTATTCAAGAATATGCAAATGATGATATGCTCCACTATTAGCCCAAAATTGGCAATTCTGACCCATCAAAAGATAGCTTAGAAGATAGGCATCTTCTTTGTATAGATCACAGCTTTTAAAACTGCATGGAGCAGTTCTGCTCTGTATACAGAAGGTGCTATGAATAGTCGGTAACTGAAAACAACAACAACAACAAAGTTAGAATGAACCAGAAGTTAATCCAATATATATTCTCTTAACAAGTGCATTGTTAATGGTAAGTTGGGATACAATATCAGCATATAGAAAACCACAGGTGGTGTTGGTGATTCACTGGTGGAATTTTCTCCTTTCATGTGTGAGACTTGGGATCAATTTCACTCACGGCCTTCACCCACCTGTTAGGGGAGATATGTGTGTTACTATGAAGCTGAACAGATTTCAGTAGAGCTTAAAGACTAAGATGAGCTAGGAAGACAAGCTTGGAGATCTACTTCCAAAGCTTAGGCAATGTACATCCTGTGCACCACCATGGTCTGATCTGAAAGTGAGTATGAAGATGGGGCTGGGTAGGGCAGCATTTAGTTTAGTTACTTGTACATAGCGTGCGCACGAGTTGGAAAGCCAACTCAACAGCAGTAGGGTAGGGACAAATAATTTTATCTATAGTTCCATCATGATCTATTTTGTCACATTTGTTTTATTGGTCCATTTTTAATTTCCTAAAAATTTGCTTTAACATCTTATAGACACAACTCATCTCATTAGTAAGGTTATGTATTCTAGTGCAGCATGCCAGTATCATGCTAGGCCATGCATAACTAAGTATAGTAAATCGTACATACGTTTGCCAGAATATGGATTATTTTCTCACTGTTGTAATTGCAGTTGCATTCTAAGTCTTCGAATCCTTCCCTTACTTTGCTAGAGTTTTGTTCTTACCTGAGAAACCAGAATGACCATGTCAGTCATCTGTTCAGAACTCTCCAAGACTTCTTCCCTTCTCACTCAGTAAAAATCTTGTGTTACAGTAGCTCCCACACCACCTTCTCTCACTATGTGATTTCATCTCTACAAGTCTCTTGCTCTCTTTTCTTCAGTCACACTGGTGTATTGCAGTTCCTGGAAAATTGCTCAAAAGCACATGTTGCAGTGAATTGTGGAACAATGCTGTCTATGATAGGATAATATTCATGCACCTACATACTGCTGCTCCACTTCCTGTTTCCTCTGTTTTCAGTCTCTTCTCCACAAAGAACTGCTAAGCTCCATTTCAGAAGTCCTTTCAGGCATTGCTCAAAAGCCACCTTCTTAGCCAGATCTTATTGAAACCTCTTTTGCCCATCCTTTTGAAATTCTTCATACCTCTCTTAACTAAATGATTTTCAACAGTTGAAAATTTTTTTTCATTTATATATATTTATCATCATTTATTTATCTAGTAATGGATGGAATAAAAATTGAAATCTTTCAAGAAAGTGAGGCGGCACAGGAGGCACTCACTCATCCATGCCAAGAAATTTGGAAGACAACTATCTGGCCATTTGATTGGAAGAGATCCATATTTGTGCCCATTCCGAAGAGAGGTAACCCAACGGAATGCGGAAATCATTGGATAATCTCTTCGATATCCCATGCGAGTGAAGTTTTACTAAAAGTAATACAGAAACGGCTACAATCATACATCGACAGAGAACTTCCAGAGGTTCAAGCTGGATTCAGAAGAGGGTGTGGAATAAGGGATATCATTGCTGATGTCTGATGGATCTTGGCTGAAAACAGAGAACATAAGAGAGATGTTTACCTGTGCTTTATTGACTATGCAAAGGCTTTCAATTGTGTGGGTCATGACAAGCTATGGACAACATTGCGAAGTATGAGTATTCTGGAACAATTAATTGTGTTCATGAGAAATCTGTACCTGGACTAAGAGGCCATTGTTCGAACAGAACATGGGAACATTGGTTTAAAATTAAGAAAGGTGTGCGACAGGGTTATATTCGCTCACCATACTTATTCAACTTGTATGCTGAGCAAATCATCTGAGAAGCTGATATATGAAGAAAAACATGGCATCAGGATTTGAGGAAGGCTCATTAACAACTTGTAATATACAGATGATACCATCTTGTTTGCTAAAAGTGAAGAAGACTTAAAATATTTACTGATAAAGATCAAAGAGCACAACCTTTGGTATGGATTGCATCTCAATGTAAAAAAAACAAAAATCCTCACCACTGGACCAATAAACAACATTCTTATCAATGGAGAACAGATTGACGTTGTCAAGGACTTCATTCTTCTTGGACCAACTATCAACATTCATGGAAGCAGCAGTCAAGAAATCAAACGACGTATTGTATTAGGCAAATCTGCTGCACAAGGCCTTTTAAAAGTGTTGAAGAGCAAAGATATCTGCTTGAAGACTAAAGTGTACCTGACCCAAGCCTGGTATTTTCAATAACCTTATACGCATGCAAAAGCTGGACAGTGAATAAGGAAGACCATAGAAGAATTGATACATTTGAGTTATGGTGTTGAAGGAGAATATTGAAAGTGCCATGGGCTGCCAAAAGAACCAACAGATCTGTTTTGGAAGAAGTGCAGCCAGAGTGCTCCTTGGAGACCAGGATGGCCACACTTCATTTCTCATACTTTGGACGTAGTGTCAGGAGGAACCAGTTGCTAGAGAAGGATGTCACATTTGGTATGGAGGAGGGTCAGAGAAAAAGAGGAAGACCCCCAGCGTGATGGATTGGCCAAGGGGCAGCATCAATAGGCTCAAGCGAGGCAGTGATAGTGAGGTCGGCCCAGGATCAGGCAGTGTTTCGTTCTGCTGTGCGTAAGGTCGCTATGAGTCGGTACTGATTCGATGACACCTAACAGCAACGATAACATTTACTTATTAACATCTTAAATATTTATATTTGAGAAATACACTTATATTTAAAGATAAATATTTAAAAAAATATTACCACTATAATGTAAGGCTGGTGGGATCACAGCATTTTCCTATCTGCTTCATTTTAGTTTTATGGAAGAGTATTGGCACTGCGTAGACAATAAATAGCTGTTGAAGGCATGAAAGAATGACTTCTTTCCCAATAACTTTTTTTTCCAGGCTAAGGAGCATGAATCTCTGCATTTCTGATCAACTTCAAGATAACTTTCTCCCATATATTACTTTAAACCTTTTTATCAGCACACCAATTAAAAGGGTTAAAACTAAAAAGATTGACAAAACCAATAAAGCTGGAGAGGAAAGGGAGGAACTGGAACTCTGTGCATTGCCTCTGAGAGTGAAAACGTAATAGTCACTTGCGGAGCATTTTGCCGTTTCTTAAAGGGTTGACTACATACCCAACATACACAACCTTGACTTCCAGTTCCTCAATATTTTCACTCAATAGAAATGAAGATATAATTCACAGAGATTTGTATATGAATGTTGGTAGGAACTGTATTCAAAATATCCAAAAATTCAAGCAACCTAAAGTATTCAAATATGGGGATATAATGGAATGCTGGTGTAGCGCTGTAGGATCAGCACTGGACTACGAATAACACATCAGCAGTTCAAACCCACCATCTGCTCCTTGGAAATTCTATATAGGGTCGCTGTGTGTCGGAATCAACTTGGGACTCTTAACAATGACAATTAGTCAATAAAAAGAAATGAAGTACTGAGTATGCTACAACATGGGTGGATCTCAAAATCATTGTGCTATATGAAAGCACTTAGACACAGAAATAGGCAATGTGGATGATTATGTTTACGAAATGTTCTAGAAAATGGCAGCTGATTTTACTGACAGAAAGATTAGCTGTCATCTGGGCCTGAATTGGTAATTGGGATGTTCTGCAAAGGGCACTCCGGAACTCTTGATAGTGATGCTGGTTTCCTGGGTAATATTCATTTAACTTTAAATGAAGTCCTGGTGTGGCAATGTGGGTTAATGCGTTGGACTGGAAGGTTGGTTTGAACTGCAAGATCAGTGGTTCATGCTCACAGGCTGCTCCTCGGAAACCCTATACAAAGTCGCTATGAGTCGGAAGCAACTCAACAACACTTAACAACAACAACATACTTTAAATGGATGACTTCATTTTATGTAAATTATACTCAATGAAGTTGGTATTACATATTTATATTATATTGTTGTTGTTGTTAGTGCCATCAAGTTGGTTCTGACTCAGAATGACCTTTTAGAGGGTTTCCAAGGACCACCTGGTGGGTTTGAACTCCTGACCTTGTGGTTCACAATCCAGTGCTGACCCTACAGTGCCACACCAGGATGCATTTCTTTTTATGCATTTGCTTGAGCCAGGGAATAAACTAATTTGTTTAACAAGTTTCTCCTCTAACTATTACTATTAATGAAGACTTCTGTAGGGATTTCTTTTAAATCTGGAGTGGTTATGAAATATCTTAGAACCAACATTCTCTTAGTACAAAATATTCTAAAAAGCAAAGCGAAGCAGAAATGTTTCCGTATCTTAAATTCAGACGTGCTGGCAGGTAGGTGCTATTATTTCAACTTTAATAGACAGGGAAACCATGATCCACAAGTTTAAATAACCTGCTCAAAATGATGCATCCAGGGAGTGATTGGGGTCAGGTCTGAGCTGTAAGCTTGTATTTTCTTTACTTCTCTATCCTATCATCTCACCCCACTCCCTTCATTAAACTGATGATTATAGGAAACAACTCACCACTGTACTATTTCCTCACGTCTCACAGGAATCTTTTAACATTAAACTCAGACTCAGGCAGTTTTTACATCTGGCCAAAATGTTTGTTTATAAAAGACAAAACAATTGCTACGTTTCAGCAGTTTTTATATTCATTACGTTCGCCATTTTGCAATCATCATAACTATACATTTCCAATTTTTTTCTATTACTCAGCACCTCCTAATTAGTAACTCTCCTTTTCCCACCCCTCTTTCTCCATCCCTTGTAAGCACTAATAAACTTGGGTGTCTATACACGTGCTTATTTTAGATAGTTCACACAGGTAGGATCATACAGTATTTGGAAATTTTTTTGGTTTATAATTTGTTTCACTTAATATTATGTGTTCAAGATTCATCTATATTTTAGCATGCATCCAAAGTTTAACTCTCTTTATGGCTAAATAATATTCATTATATGTATACATATATACCATATTTTTATCCTTATCTGTTGATGGATGGTGGGGTTGTTCCCATACTTTGTGATTGTGAATGATGCTGCATTCTACGAGTATCTGTTTTGTGTCCTTGCTTTCAAGCCTTTTGGCTATACATGTCAGAGTAGAATTGCTGGATTTTGGAAATTTTTTATGTTCATCAAGTATTACTTTTTAGGTAAGAATCTCAGAGTAAATGATAATAAATTTAGGAATATTTTTATTTCATATAGTTGACTTGTAAATATTCTCATTATTATGACAACTTGTTTAAGTATTTATAATTCTAAGTTTTTACTCCACCACTCATATGTCAGTTTGTCATACTGTAGTGACTTGCGTGTTACTGTGATGCGAGAAGCTATGCTACAGGTATTTGAAATACCCATTGTAGACAAGTTTCAGCAGAGCTTCAAGACTAAGAAAGATAGGCAGACCACTTCTGTAAGTTAGCCACTGAAAACTCTATGAAAAGCAGTAGGAATCATTGCCTGATAAATGCCAGAAGGTGGAGCCCCAAAGGCTTGAAGGCACTCAAAATATAATTGGGGAGAGTTGTGTCCCCCACTTTTCCCCAGTCATATTTTGTAGAGATGAACTTAATGAAGTAGGTGGAGCAGAGCTTTTAGGAGCTTCATTTGCTGATGTCAGAAGAGACTCTGAAACTTGCTCTTGAATGAAGAGAAGGGAAAGCGACTGGAAGAAATGAGGAACTGAAAGAGCTGAACAGAAAGTTTCAAAAAGGTAGCTTGAGAAGACAAAGTAAAGTATCATAATGAAGTATGCAGTGCACAAAGAACTGGAGTTACAAAACCAAAAGGGAAAAACATGTTCAGCATTTCTCAAGATGAAAGAAGTGAAGACAGAATTCAAGCTTCAACTTATAATACAGGTAAGTATTGAATGATGCAGGAAGCATCATAAAAATATGAAAGGAATACACAGAGAGTCACTGTACCTAAATAATTGGTCTGTGCTCAACCATTTCAGGAAGTAGCATATGATCAATAACTTACGTTATTGAAGGAAGAAGTCCAAGCTGTACTGAAGGCATTGATGAAAAGCAAGGCTCCAGGAATTGATAAAATACAAATTAAAATGTTTCTGCAAACTAATCTAGCACACTGTCGTCTTCATTGAGAACCACGGTGCCCTTGATTTGAACCACAGTATTTTTAATTACCTTATGTATATGAATGTTGGACACTGAATAAGGAAGACCATAGAAGAAACCAGGCATTTGAATTCTGGCTTTGGCAAAGAATATTGAAAATGCCGTGGACTGCCTAAAGAGCAAACAAATCTGTCTTGGAAGAAGTACAGCCAGAAATGTTCTTAGCAGCCAAGATGGCTGGATTTTGTCTCTTGTACTTTGGACATATTATCAGGAGGGGACCAGTCCCTGGAGAAGGACATCATGCTTGGTAAAGTGGAGGGTCACAGAAAAAGGGAAAGACCCAAGTGGGCTCACATATACCAACAATTGTGATAGCGAGCACAGAACTGAGCAGTGTTTTGTTCTGTTGTGCATGCTGTGTGTCAGAACCAACTCAAGGGCACCTAACAACAATAAGAACAATAAAATACATTTGTTTTAAGACGTACTTTGACAATATCATGTACCATATTTAATGTAAGCATGTAATGACTTTTCTTCCAAAGGTGACCTTTTTTGCTTGTCCTCTTGTTTGTAGGTAGTCAGATACTTGGCTGGTTGTGGACTGCAAAGTTGCCAAATGCTAGTATCAAAGGGTTATCCAGACATTGGGTGGAATCCAGTCGAAGGAGAGCGATATCTTGACTTTCTTAGATTTGCTGTCTTCTGTAATGGTAGGACTTGATTCCTTGTGTTCTTCTAGGTCATTATTAAAACTGTCTGAACTGAGGGGTGTTATAGAACAATTTGGAGCCCTGGTGTGGTGCTGTGGGTTAATTCACTGGACTGCAAAATCAGTTTGAACCGCAAGGTCGGTGGTTCAAGCTTACCAGCTGCTCCTCAGAAACCCTATACAGGGTCACTATGGGTCGGAACCAACTCAACAGCACTTCACAACAACAACAACAATATAATGATTCACCTCAGTATTTTTACAAAGAAGTGAATATTTAATAAAGAAACCAATTATTTTATTAGCAGTTCTGTCACGTTATAATTTGTTTTGTATTACTTATTTTTATAGTGATGTCATGCTTTTATCATTAAATTAAAACCTTTAGCACCTAAATTCTTGTAAATATTTGCAATTGAATTTTAATGTTAGTTAGAATTATGATATTATTCTCTTTAACAAATCAGTGCTTTTATGCTTCCATAGTGCTTTTTTGAACACTGAAAATTTTAAGTGAAAAGAGAAGAAATGTACAATGTTTTCTGTATGTAAAAGTAGTGATTTATATAAAATGTGTTAGCATACATGTTAAGTTTGTTATTAGTTTTGCATTTTAAAATAAAAACGTATTATAAAATTTATCTGTGTAGAACGTCCTTGTAATTATTAGTATTTGTTTGCTTATGTTTCTCATTTGACTTTAGGGGAGAGTGTGGAAGAGAATGCAAATGTTGTGGTCCGATTGCTCATTCGGAGACCTGAATGTTTTGGTCCTGCTTTGCGAGGGGAAGGTGGAAATGGTCTTCTGGCTGCCATGGAAGAAGCCATAAAAATAGCTGAAGACCCTTCAAGAGATGGCCCCTCACCCACGAGTGGATCCAGTAAAACACTGTGGGTCTAATACATAAGCCGCCAGTTGAATTGTAGTACTTACTATTTGATTGAAATTTAACAAAGTATAATTGGCATTCTATTTATTACAATATAACTTGTAGGCATACAAGATTTCTCCCCTGGAAAATAATAATGTTGCAGACTTGGAGGAGAGGGTGGGATTTGTTGCATGTGTGTGTTTTCCATTTTTATAAGCCACCATTCAGAAATTACTACATTAGGACTCCCCCCTATTTCAGTATGATCTTAATAATATGACAAATGAACATGTACATTACAAACAGGGTCAACTTCCGAGGTATTCAAACCAAAAGTCCCCATTAAGTTGATTCTGACTCATAGTGATCCAATGTAGGGTTTCTGAGACTGTCAATCTTTATGAGAACAGATAGTCCTATGGAGCAGCTGGTGGATTTGAACTGCTGACCTTGTGGTTAACAACCCAACCCATAACCCACTACTCCACAGGGTTTAAGATTTCAGCATATATTTTGAGGGATGCAGTTTAATCTAGAACAGAGATATGTGGGATTTGAGGAATGTAGGGTAGGGTCTGGTCCCTAGGGAAGGAAATCATACTTGGTAGACGTCAGGTAAAAAGTGGCAGACCTTCAATGAGATGGGTTGGCACAGTGGCTGCAGCAGTGGAAACTAACATTCAAATGGTTGTGAGGACAGCACAGGGATGGTTGGGCCTCATGCTGTGGTTATGAGTTGGGACTGATTTGATGATAACTAGCACTGCAAAGTCGATTTGAACTACAAGATCTGTGGTTCAAACTCACCGACTGCTCCTCGGGAACCCTATACAGAGTCTCTATGATTCGGAACCAACTCCATGGCGCTTAACAACAAAAACCAACCAGGTAGGGTAGATGGTATCGAGGTAGGTGAGCAAATGTAATGACGTTGACAAAGTGCAGCAGTCCCTCACTTTTTTGAAAGCTCACTTTACACCACTTCACTTTTATGGCAGACCTACCAAATGAAATCTGAAGAGGGTTTTCACTTCTATGGAAAAAGGCAACAAGCCATTAAAGAGCAGTGAGAGTGTTGTTGCCAAGCGTCTTCACTGTGTCTCTGAGTGCTGCGTGTTCGTGCTATTTCAGGTCTTAGGTCAGTTGATTATTTTAGGTTTTAGGTTATTTTTGGGTTTGAAAACATGTAAAAATTTGTCCCATGTAAATAACTGGTAATTATTACCATCTTGTATAGTGGGTAGAGTCTGTTATATAAAATACTGACTCACCCTTGCTATTGTCGTCGTTAAGTGCTCTCGAGTCAGGTCCAACTCATGATGGCCCTGTGTAGGGTTCCGAGGAGTGGCTGGTGGGTTTGAACTACTGACTTTGTGGTTAGCAGCTTACCCTCATCGCCACACCAGGACACCTTACTATAAATATATTCTATTGTATATAAAGTTACTAAAACTTCATCCTTGGACTAATCTTTTTTTCTTTGTAAATATGCTGTGTATCGTTATAAACAAGAAGGATGTTAGTCATTCTTTCCCTTTGAAGGATATTTAATTATAAAATTCCCATAAATGTATTCATGGTAATAGAATGTCAGATTTGAACTTTAATCCATTTAGATTTTTCCCCTTCAATGTGTAAGCTGTGGATAAAAACCATTTATGTTAATTATCAGAAGAAAAACAAAGCATAGCTTAGTGATTCCTGTCTTCTGAGAGGTATGTAAGAGACTCGATATGTCACTTTATGATACTGTTTGCTTTTCAATTCTTTTGAAAACTTCACAAAAGTGATACAGAAGAAGAGGAGGACGACACCATCCATATGGGGAACGCCATCATGACTTTTTATGCAGCTTTGATTGACCTGCTGGGACGCTGCGCCCCTGAGATGCATGTGAGTGGCAGGATGCCTGGGGAAAAGCCTCTGGATTGATCAATTTGTGCCTAGACATAGATAGCTTACAAAAACCTTCAAAGCCAGTAATAATCTTCATGCTCCCATAGAAATAATGCCCAAACTCAAAACCACCGCCACCGAGTCGATTCTGACTCATAGCCACCCTGTATAGGGTTTCCGAGGCTGTAAATCTTTATGGGAGTAAATGGACTCATCTTTCTCTCTTGGAACAGCTTGTAGATTTGAACTGCTTGATCTTTCGGTTAGCATGCCAGTGCTTACCCTCTAGCACTACCAGAGCTAATTGCTAAACAAGCACTTGCTTAATTGGGAATGTTTTGTTGGTTGTAAAAATTAGTAATAAGCTTTTAGTACATGTCATTAATAGAGTATTTATTTATTTATCTGAAACTTTATAGGAGCTCTTGTTGCACAGTGGTTAAGCACTTGGCTACTAACTGAAAGGTCAGTGGTTCAAATCCATAAGTATCTCTGAGAGAGAAAACACCTGGCAGTTTTTTCCCATAAAGCAGGGCTGTGGAACATCTAGACCTCTGGCCGTATTGTTGTTGTTGTTGTTAAGTGCCATTAAGTCAATTCCAACCCATAGCGACCCTGTGAGCAGCTGGTGAGCTTGAACCACCAAACTTGCAGTTCAAACGACTTTGCAGTCTGACGCATTAGCCCACGACGCCACACCAGGACTCCCTAGCCTTAAAAGTTCTGTGAAATAATTTGGTCTGGCCCTGCCAAGGCAACCGCAGTTCTAGCCATCATATTTATTGTTGTTATTGTAGTTAGGTGCCATCCAGTCACATCTGACCCATAGTGACCCTGTATAGAGTTTCCGAGTAGCAGCTGGTGAGTTTGAACCCACTGACCTTGTAGTTCAGACTGACCTTGTGGTCCAGTGCTTATCTTACAGCACCACACCAGGACTCCAAGCCGTCGCGTTGTTGTTGTTACGTGCCGTTGAGTTGGTTCTGACTCTTAACAACCCTCTATAGGGTTTCCAAGGAGCAGCTGGTGAATTTGAACCACAAACCATGTGGTTCAAACCGACATTGCAGTCCAGTGCTTTATGCCACAGCAGCACACTAGGAGTACAAGCCCCATCATGTTGTTGTTGTTGTTGTTAAGTGCTGTTGAGGTGGAGTCAATTCCAACTCAGAGCCACCCTGCATAGGGTTTCCAAGGAGCGGCTGGTGACTTTAAAACACCAACCTTATGGTTCACAACTCACCTTGCAGTTCACTGTTTTATCCCACATTGCCACACATTAGGGGTGAGTTATTTCAATGTTTGGCCAAATACGGCAGATTAATTTTTAATTTTACAATTTTGAATGTCTTGTGAATGATGTTACAAATTTTGGCAGGTAAAAGGTTCCTCACCCTTGCCATAAAGATTGTTGTTAAGTGTCATTGAGTTAGTTCTGATACATGTGACCCTGTATAGGGTTTCTGAAGAGCAGCTGGTGAGTTTGAACCACTGACCTTGTAGTCCAGCACATTAGCCCTCAGTGCCACAGCCCTATGGGATAATTTTACTCTGTGTGGCACTATGGGATAAGCACTGAACCACAAGGTTGTTTGCGTCACAAGGTCAGTGGTTCAAACTCATCAGCCACTCTTCAGAAATCCTATACAGGGTCACTTTAGGTCAGAACTGACTTGATGGTACTTAAAAACAACAATATACAGTTTACAGTTGCTATGTGTTTAAATTGACTTGATAGCAAACAACATCAAAAAAACTAATAGACTATCCCCCACACTTTAAGAAGAAAAAAAGGTTTCCCTACATAATGCTCTTTCCCATTTTAGTCCACACAGAAAGTAACCACTCTACCTAGAGTAGTTTTCTTTATATACAGTATGCGTCCCTGTAAGCAAGCTACTACCTGGTTACCAATGGTATGGAAGAATGATGTGGGAGGGAGATGCATAAGGAAGGACAAGCTCTTCAATATAAATCAGTGTTTCTAAATTTTTTGACAAGATGACTTTAAAATTTCATAGAATAATGCTTATTTTTATCTGTAATATACTCTGATATTTTCCATTTCATTTTATTTTAGTATATTCTGTTTATTAATGTATTCACTTCAAAAACACCAGGCAAGGCTCATAAAATTGATTTCAAGACCTGCTAATGGGAAAGAAGCCAGAACTGGGAAGCACATTTCCCAGTGCTGGGTAGACGGTTAGAACTGCAGTTACATTTCTGCATTGGTATGTTGTGCACAAAGATTCTGGTAGCGTAGTGGTTACGAATCGGGCTGTGAACCGCAAGGTCAACAGTTTGAAACTTTACCATATCTAATGGATCTATTCTTTCTCCACCCTCAGTATCTAGATTTTGTTCTGTTTTTGTTCACTTCTTTTCACATAAGTAATTTAAAACATATTTGAAACATTCTTGTGAATAGAGAAGAATTACCTCGTTCTAATTTTCATTCAAACCTAACAAATTCTGATGAGATTTTCCTCTTAGTAAATAGAAATAAAATATATATATATTTAAAAAAAGAGAAGAACTTGCATGCTACAAGTGATTGGAAAAAAAAAAAAAAAGGTAACAACTTTATGTTGATGTGAGCATAAAGTTGTTTCTTTTAAAGTATATATTAAAGATCTGAGAAATTGAGAGGGAAATTAAGCATTTTATTCTATTGTATACCTGTGTGGAAAAACAACAAGAAACTAAGTTGATTAGTAAGGGACAACTATGGCATTTTTGAATGTTATTAATCTTCAATACCTAGTACTTGGTGTCAGAAATGTATTCTTAGTGGTGGAGAAAATAAATGCCTGACCTGCTAACTGGGCGCTTGTGGCTTGTTGAAGAGACTTACCAAGTGTCTTGATGTGCTCATATTCACACTCTAGGGTTATGCTGTGTGTAGTAGAACGCGTGCAGCGTAATGTTTAGATGGACTATGCCTTCTGTATATTCCATAGCACACAGCCTATTGCGGTCAGTATGGTTATTTTATCATCCAGTGGCATTCTAAAATGACGGTTAACAGTCACAGTCACCGTTTCCCCCCACATTTTAAACCCATTCTTTTGAGAAATTGGGTGGACTATAAATGGACATATAATTCAATTCTCATCCCAAAGCATAAAGAAGATACATCAATAAAAATTAGTGTATGATTAGGGTCTGAGGACTCCTGTTGTGGTGCTGCAGGATAAGCACTGAACTACAAGGTCAGTTTGAATTGCAAAGTCAGTGGTGCCAACTCACCAGTCACTCATCGGAAACCCTTTGCATGGTCGCTGAGTCGGAACTCACTTAACAACAACAACAGGGTCTAAAGATAATTGTGTTTCCATTGTATTACTTTCTTTTCTTTCCTTTGAATTTGATTTTGCTGAGAATGATTCTGAAATAGTGTGAAATGATTCCATAATTCTTCATGAGTCATGACTTTGCGTGTGATTTAAAAATATGAGAAGAAAAATGATTAATCTGCTATGAAAAGAATGTGATATTATGGTTTTCATTGTGTTTTTGTTTTTTGTCTGGTTTCTGTGTGCTCCAGAAATTACTACTCAGACCCTCTTCCCCCAATTCTTACTTGCTGGTTTTTTTGTTTTTTTTTTGGAAAAATGAATAATGTATTTATTTAAAAATTCAATTGGAAAATATTTTCCAATTTCTCACAAAGTAATTTTTCAATTTTAGTATGTACTTCCTTGATTAAAAAATACGCTCACAGTATTTAAATGCCATCTTTATAATATGCTAAATTTTTATATATTTGTGTCTTTGGGTGGGTCTTTAATTCTTTGCTTTTTTTGATCATCTTGTGTATTTCTATATCAGGAACTCTTTGTTTTGATGATTGTGAGTTTATATTTTAATTTAATATATGGTAGAGCTTAGTGCTCCATTTGATATGTAGTATATTTTGCTAGATGAACTCTAAAAATTTGAAGCACTTTTTTACTGTCAAATTGACGTTAAGTAGCTTCTAGGAATGCACATTCATAGCTTTGCTCTAAATTTTAGTTCCTCAAACAGAGGCTATGTTATATATATATATATATTGATGTATTTACATGTAATTTTGGGGAGTCAGAGCTTATAGACTCGGCAGAATTTCAACATGTTTTAAACTCTTAAAGAGGAATGAAAAGCACTGTTCTAATGGATAAACCAGTTGATCTAGGCTGTAGTAAAATTCAGTTTATGCTGAAGTTAATGAACTTGTCTGGGCAACTAAGTTATCAATGTCTATAAGCCTGAAATAGCAATCTTTGAAAGAGGTCTAATTTTATATATTACTTCTTAACAGAAAATTATTGTAGACTCAGGTTCCTATACTACATGTTCTTTAGATGTAATTATAACACTGATTTTGCCAAGTTCTTTTAATTTTCCTGTGTTTTCTTCTTGTTTAGTTGATTCATGCTGGTAAGGGAGAAGCTATTAGGATCAGGTCTATTTTGAGATCCTTAATTCCACTGGGAGATTTGGTGGGAGTAATCAGCATTGCTTTTCAGATGCCAGCAATAGCCAAAGGTAAGGCCCACTTCCATCCTTCATAATTGGCGTGATGCTTTTAAATAACAGCACTACTCAAAATGCCCTTTCTCTCTGCAGCGTAGTTACAGTAAGTTTCTTTTTTAAAAAAACCTATCAAACATATTATTTTATAAAATATTTTCTCTGATCTTTGTGGATTTTTATGTGCCAGGCCACAAAGCCGTTTGAACTGCAAGTTCGTTGGTTCAAGCTCACCAGCTGCTCCTGGAAACCCTATTCAAGGTCACTCACTATAGGTTAGAACCAACCCAACGGCACTTAACAACAACAACAGCAACATCACACTGAAATTTTCTTATTTATGTGATATTTCAGATACTTTTCAGAAAAGAAAAACTATGCACCGTGACTGTTTCAGTCATTTCCCATCTCTCCTGTTCTTTGGTCTCCATTTTTCTTTATCGTTCATGACCTTAATTTCTTAGTTCACTCTTGTCATTTTCATTGTCACTCTGTCATCATGTTCTTCTTTCCAAAATAGTGATGTCAGCATTTGGCTTAGAGATTGAAAACTTCCCGTGTGTTGAAAGAATCAAGACTAAAAAGATCATATTTTAAATAGTTTGTGTGATGATTGAAAGTCACTAAATGATTTGCTAAGGAGCCCTGTTTCAGGTCGAACTGCTTACCACAAGATCAGCAGTTTGAATCTACCAGCCACTCTTCAGGAGGAAGATGCATCTGTACCCATAAATGTTTACAGCCTTAGAAACCTTATACATTGGAACTGACTCGTTGGCACGTAACCACTACTACCCCACCCACCGACTACCAAAAGATATGTTAGATTCCAGATTATGCTTTGTTTTAATTTTTCCCAATTTCAGTATTGTTTAGTTTTCAGTAATTTATTAAGTATAACACGGTTTATTTTCATGCAAACCTCTAATTGTACAAAACCAAAATATGGTTGAAAGTGCATCCATCCATTCATTCATTATGCCCAAGAGGAGGCGACCTTACAGTGCCTCAGGTATTTAATCAAGGACTCACTGGGTACCTGAAGGTATTGGACCCTCGGTGTAAGCATACGGTTACGAGATAGGAAGATCTCATATGTACCACCATTACAATCCTGAATTATACTATAAAGTGATATTAACTGCCAAAATAATTGGACACTTAAATTATCGACTTTTTTACCTTGCTTCTAACTCATGTTCTTTTACTTTAAAGTAATATATTTTCCTTCCATTTTGTGCCACACAATGACCCTTTCAAGACAAAGAATCATAATAGTGGTGAAGTTTATGAAATAGGGAAACCTTAAATTTTGAGGTAAAATGAGAAATAACAAAGAATATGAAATGGATTCTGGGAATTCTCTGATCTCTCAGAACTGTCCCCAAATGTTCCATATACCTCCCAGTTTCCCTCTGATGTCTGCTGTTACCAAGCCTTCAGTATTTTCCTTTTTTTTTCTTGGTCTGCTGAGCTATGCTATAATCATATTATTTCATGACCTTTTTCTTTATGCCTATTCAGTATTCTGTGTACATTGGGCTGAAAGATATTTTTGTGAGGTATCAAAGTGTTCAAGAGAAAAATACCAGTTTGAGGACTAAGGTACACCTGACCCAAGCCATGGTATTTTCTCACATGCACGTGAAAGTTGGGCAATGAATAAGGAAGACCATAGAAGAGCCGATGCATTTGAATTATGGCGTTGGCAAACAATATTGAAATACCATGGACTGACAGAAAAACAAATCTGTCTTCGAAGAAGTAAACCCAGAATATTCCTTAGAAAGGAGGCTGGAGAGACTCCGTCTCTTGTACTTTGGACAGAAGGGATCAGTACCTGGTGGACATAATTTTTGGCAAAGTAGTAGTTGTTGTTTAGTGTCATCAAGTCAATTCCAACTCATAACAACCCTGTATAGGGTTTCTGAGGCTGGAAATCTTTATGGGAAGAGACGCTGGTGGGCTCCAACCACCGACCTTGTGGTTTGAAGTCCGGGCTTATGCTGTAGAGTCAACCCACTCCTGGAAAGCTGGAGGGGCATGGAGAAAGAGGAAGACTCCCCAGCGAGATAGACTGACACAGTGTGCTCCAGTGTAACAACAGTTGTGAGCATGGTATAGGACCAGGCAGTGTTTCATTCTCTTGTTCGTAGTATGGTCACTGTGACTTGATGATACCTATCAACAGCACATTTATAAGATGAGTTAAGTTTTGGAAACAGAAGCCATTTGGCAGTGTTGAATTCCCACATTTTCCTTCTACTGCTTTCCTTTCACAGAGAATGTAGATTGAAGCTGGTATGTTTTGATTTTACTGTAGACATGCATTTAAATCAACTGTAAAACTTAAACCATCAATGTGATTTTTAGTTCAATGAGGAGTCTGTTAGTTCTTTGTTGTTGTTGTTGTTATGTGCCATGGAGTTGGTTCCGACTCATAGTGACTGTTCAGGGTTTCTGAGGCTGCAAATCTTTACAGGAGCAAAAAGCCTCATCTTTCTTCCGCGGAACAGCTGGTAGTTTTGAACTGCTGACCCTGAGGTTTGCAGCCCGACTCGTAACCACTGCACTACCAGAGTTCCTTAAGCATCTTTTTTTTTTATCAGTAATAATTTTTATGCTGTTTTCTTTACTCAGATGTGATGTTTGACTCTAAAGTGACTATTTCCCCCCCTCAGTTTTAGTAAGGACTGTCCTCAGATATTTTTCTCTGACCTATTCTAAAGCTAAAGCCTGCCCCAGCATAATGATTATACAGGGTGGACTTCAGTAATCTTGAAAGGAAGCATGGAATCTCAAAAGAGGGTCTTCTGCTTCTTGATCTCTTGGCCCCAGCATGTTTGGGCAGCCTGTGCGAGGCTGAGTTTTGGGAGTGGTGGATACTGCCAGCACCTTAATCTAAAGCCAGTGCACCAGGTCAGCCTCATTCCAGTGTAAAAGCTAGGAGTCTAAAAGGAGGCAGTTTATTACTTTCAATGTCTACAATGTGTTTGAGAGGTTGGTTAAGACAACACAAACACTGTGACAACTTGTTTGAATTTTCAATCCTCGGCAGACATAGTTATTTAAATAAAAGTGTATTGAAATGAGTGTCTACTTAAATGAATGTTTAAAACTTATATTAGGATCACCTTTTCCTTAGGCACAGCTATGCCTTAAAATAAAAGAATCCTATAAATTTAAATTCCCTATATAATGCCATCTAAGGAGAGACTAAAACTGGATGTTCATCTAGACTTTTCAATGCAAGTTATAGCATAATGATTAAGCACTTAGGGTTAAATAAATTCTAATTGGATTTTAAATACAAATTTTGTTGTTAGGTGTTGGCCTATCAATTCAGACTCATAGCAACCTTACGTACACCGGAACAAAATGCCCCCAGTCATGTTTTAGCTACAATTGTTGTTACATTTCAGACAGTTGTTGCAGTCGCTGTGTGGATTCATCTCGTTGATGGTCTTCCTCTTTTTGCTGATCCTTTATGCCTTTTTCCAAAGTATGTGAGAAAAAGTCTGGCTGTCTTTGTTTCTAAGGAACATTCTGGCTATACTTCTTTAAGGACTTTTTGCTTTCTTCAAGCAGGTCATTCAATATTTGTTTGCCAAAACCATAATTCAAATGCATTAGCTCCTCTGTGGTCTTCGTTATTAATTGTCCACTTTTTGCACATCAGGTACATGCTAGTCCTCAAGGTAAGGTGTTTGTTTGTTTGTTTTTAAACACTTTAAAGAGTCGTTTGTTTGCAGCAGTTTTGCCTAATATAGTATAACTTTGATTTTTTTTTTCTTTTTAAGGTTTTTATTGTGGATTGAATGAAAGTTTACAAGGCAGATCATCGTTTTACATTCAACAAATCATACACCTGTTTCATTACAATGATTATAATCCCCTCCATGTACCATTAGTTAGCGTATTTCTCTCTAGCCACTTTAGCTTAAAAAAAAAAAAAAAGAAAGAAACAGGCATATGTAATAATTTACATTTCCAAAGGGCACATTCTGTAAGTCTGCCTCCTGGCCACCACCTCTTAGTCCCTCTCTTCTCGTGAATCTAGAGCCCTCAGC
>NW_006408697.1:1084989-1101969 GCF_000296735.1 Chrysochloris asiatica | reverse complement strand
TGATTACACCATCATATTTGATTGACAGATTTGCTGGGTAGAGAATTCTTGGGTGGCAGTTTTTTTCTTTCAGGGTTTTATATATGTCTCCCCATTACCTTCTTGGCTGCATGGTCTCTGTTGAGAGATCCAAGCGTAATCTGATTTGCTTGCCTTTGTATGTTACACGTCTCTTTTCCCTAGCTGCTTTCAGGATTCTGTCCTTATCTTTGATTTTGGAGAGTTTGATTATTATATATCTTTGGTGATTGTCTTTTAGGGTCTATCTTTCCTGGTGTTCGATGAGCTTCTTGATTGCTTATCTTTTCACTTTTCAGGATGTTAGGAAAATTTTCTTCCAGAAGCTCTTCAACTATCTCCTCTGTGGACTTGTGTGATTCTTCCTGTTCCAGAATGCTGATAATTCTTAAGTTATTCCTCTTCATATTGTCCAACATGAATCTTAGGCCTTCTTCAGATTTTTTAAATCTTTTTTTGTTCTTGTTCTTCTATCTTAGTAGTGTTGAGAGATTTATCTTCTAGCTCAATAGTTCTGGCTTCTATCTCTTCATTTCTACTCCTTTGCCCTTTCATTGTATTGTCCATTTCTGATAGTCTAATATTAATCATTTGGACCTCTTTCTTTTGGTTTTGAATTGTTTCCAATGCTGTATCTATCTTATTTGATTGTTCCTGTAGTGCTTTCATGACTTCTTCCTTATTTTTCTCAACTGCATTGTATAGTGTTTTGATGCATTTTATGATCATTTCTCTGAATGCCTTCTCTGGCATTTCCAAAACCTGCCCATCTTCCAGTATGGAGTGTATGTCTACTTCCAGCTTATTTGCCTCAGCCACTTTATCTCGTTTATGAATATGGTCATCTGTTTCTGTTTTGGGGGCATATTTAGGAGTTATCTGTGGCCTTAATACTTAGATGAGTGTGTATGTTGATATTTTTTATCCTTTCTGATTTCCTCCAGGTAGATGTGATAAGGAAATGGGTTTTCCTTTTCACTCTTCTTCCTGAGAAATTTAAAGATGCCATTTTTGGTCGTTGTGATGTAACTCAGGATTTAATTTTCAGCCTATTTCCTTTTTAGTGTGCCTCTCCTGCTCCATAATCCCCATTCAGACCTTTTTTCTAGTTATAAACAATTCAGGGTCAGCTGTGGTTGTTTGGTTTTAAGTGGGAACTCTCATTTTAAATTTTGAGGAGATCTGCATGCATAGTAGAACCCTCAGCGGTGGGGGTATTGTGTTCATTCGCTCAGGCACCCCCTCTAGTCAACAGAATGGAGGTTCACTGCCAGTGAGAGACCAATGAACACATAACAACAACAAAAAGAATGTCCACACCTTTATCTCCATGGTTCTGTCAGGTGTCCGTGGCTTCTCTGATCCTTCCCCCCTTTGGTCTCTCCCAAGATAGTGGCTCTGGGAGCAGCTGAGTGTCTTGAATTAGAAAGCAATGGATTTCTTGCTTCTGCTACAATTTCCCCCAGCTGTAAGCCTTCCAACCTTCTAAATATTCCTTTATATGTGGTTCAGAGTTCCAACGCCATGCCCTGAGCCTACTTGGTCCGGGATTCTGTGTTTTTGCTGACTGTGCTCCTCACTGCACTTCCGCCCTTTCCGCCATCTTGTTTGTTTTCCTAACTTTGATTTCTTAGCTGTAGTTTCCATGGGTGGTGATTATGGATCTATGTAAATGAATCTTGACAACTTTAGTCTTTCATCTGTTTATCATAAACAGATGTTATTCATTGGTCTAGTTGTGAGGATTTTTGTATTTTTATATTGGGGTGTACTGAAGACAGTAGTCTTTGATGTACAGAATAAATGCTTCAAGTCCTTTTCACTGGCAGCAAGCAAGGTTGTATCATCTGCATACTGCTGGTTTTTAATGAGTCTTCCTCCAGTCCATGCCATGTTTTTCTGCATATAGTCCAGTTTCTTGGATTATTTTTCCAGCATACATATTGAATAAGTAGGATGGAAACATACAGTCCTGATACACACACACCTTTCCTGATTTTAAATGTCTGTTCTGTTCTGTTCAAGCATCTGCCTCTAGGTTTGTTTATTGTCATGAGCACAATTAATTGTTGTGAAATCCACATTCTTCTCAGTATTATCCATAATTTGCTTTAATCCACAGAGTCAGATTTTTTTCATAATCAATAAAACACAGGTTAACTTATTTCTGATATTCTCAGCCAAGATCCATCTGACATTACATATCCTCTTCTGAATGCAGCCTGAATTTCTGGCAGTTCCCTTTCGAAGCACTGCTGCAACCATTTTTGAATTACCTTCATGGTAATTTTGCTTGCATATGATATCATTAGATGATTTCCTAATTCCATTGTATCATCTTGCTTTAGAATATGGATCTTTTCTATTTCATTGACCAGGTTGCTGTCTTACCAAATTTCCTGACATAAACAAGTGAGTGCTTCTAGAATTGCATCTGATTGTTGAACCATCTCAACTTCCATAATCCCTGGAGCCCTGGTTTTTCCAGTGCCTTTAGTACATCTTGGTCTTCTTCATTGATCAGTTCTTGATCATATGGAACCTCCTGAAATGAATGAATGCTAAATCTTTTTGCTATAGCAACTCTGTGTAGTATTTCTAATTTTGATGCTTCCTGTTTTATTTAGTATTTTGCCCATAACATTTTCAGTACTAAAAGTCAAGGCTTGACTGTTTCCTTCAATTCTTTCAGCTTCAGCTTGAGAAATGTTATATGGGTTCTTCTTTAGGTTTTCTAACTCTGGATCTTTGCACATTTTACTGTAAGTTTTTTAGTTTTTGGTGTGTTTTTTTTGTTGTTGTTTGTTTTTAACCTTCTCAAGCTATTCTTTGAAATTTTCTGTTCAGGTCTTTTATTTCATTATTTCCTCTTTCTGCTTTAGCTATTTCACTTCAAGAACAAGTGTCAAAGTTTCTGCTGACATCCATTGTGATTTTTTTTTTTTTTTCTCTTTTGGCCGAGGGGATACGAGTGAGAAGTTTTAAGGCTAGGACTTGGGCTACATTTAGGCTAGGCCTAGAACTTCTTTTAATGTTTAGGTTAAGGATCAGGCTAGTGTTAGGGTTAGGAGTAAGGCTTAATCAAGCTATAGATTAGGTTTATTTATTTATTTATTTTCTTGAAATCTATTTTATTTCCTCTTCATTTCAAAGTTTTGTAATTACTAAATTATTTCCTCTTTTTACTTTATGAAGTTTTTTATTGTTGTTGCAAACTGATAACAGCTGGTTCCCTATTTTGAGTCTTGTAGGTTTGCTTTACTTTGAATGCTTTTGTGTTTCAGTCAAAATTCGGTTTGGCACTGTAGGATAAGCACTGGACTGCTAAATGAAAGCTCAGAGTGTGTAATCCAGCAACTACTCCTCAGAAACCCTATGTAGAGTCACTATGACTCAGAACCACCACTCATCTGTCAGTTTGTTGTATTGTGGTGGCTTTTGTGTTGCTGTGATTCTGAAAGCTCTGCCACCGATACTGTAAATACCAGCAGGGTCACTATCAATATTCTGGTGCTATCTGACAGTGTTTATCCACTATTCATAAGGTTTGCAATGACTAAATATTCAGAAGTAGTCAGCCTCTCCTTCTTCCTAGTTGTAGTCTGGAAGCACAGCTGAAACCCATCTCCCATGAATGACCCTGCTGGTATGTAAAGTATTGGTGGCAGATCTCGCAGAATCACAGCAACACACAAGCCACCACAGTACGACAAACTGACAGATGAGTGGTGTTTCTGCATCATAGTGACTCTACATAGGGTTTCTGAGGAGTGGTTGCTGGATTTGAACCTCTTACCTTTAGTTTAGCAGTCCAGTATAGTCCAGTAAGCACGATGAAGAGTACCAGGATATTGTCAGATGTAGGGCTAAAAAATGAGTCCCTCAGATTGGAAGGCACTCAAAATATGCTAGCAAAACATCATGAAAAGGGAAAAAAGAAGGAAAAGACCAAAATGAATATCAGAAGAGACTCTGAAACTTCCTCTCCAGTGAGATACTAAAGCAAGTCAAATAAATGAGAAGATGAAAGAGCTGAATAGAAAGTTTCAAAGGAAAGTTTGAGAACACAGAGTCAAATACTATAATGAAATGTGCAGAGACCTGAAGTTAGAAAACCAGAAGGGAAGAACACACTCAGCATTTTTCAAGTTGAGGGAACTAAAGAAAAAGCTCAAGCCTCCCCTTGCAACATTGAAGGGTTCTATGGGAAAATTATATTGAATGATGCAGAAAATATCAAAAGAAGTTGGAAGGAATGCACAGTCATTGTACCAAAAAGAAATAGTGATGTTAACCCATTTCAAGAGCTAGCATATGATCAATAGACAATGATACTGAAAGTCGAAATCCAAGGAGCATTGAAGGCATTAACAAAGAACAAGGCTCCAGGAATTTATGATATACAAATTGAAATATTTTAATAAATTGCAGCACTGGAAACACTCTCTTATCTTTGCCAAGACATCTGGAAGATAGCTACCTGGCCAACCGATTGGAAAATATCCGTAGTTGTGCCCAGTCCAAACAAAATATAGAAATAAATGCAGAATCATATTACTATTATATGTAAGTAAAATTTTGCTAATGGTAAGTCAAAAAGACTGCCAGAGATTCAAGCTGGATTCAGAGCAGGACGTGGAACGAGGGATATCATTGCTGATATAAGATAGATCTTGGCTGAAAGCAGAGAATACCAGAAAGATGTTTACCTGTGCTTTATTGACTACGCAGAGACTTTCTATTGTGTGCATCATGACAAGCTATGGACACCATTGTGCAGAATGAGTATTCTGGAACACTTAACTCTGCTCATGAGGAACCTCTACATAGACCAAGAGGCACTTGTTCCATGAGAACCCTGAATGGCTTAAAATTTGGAAAGTTGTGTGACAGAGTTGTATTTCTTCACCATACTTATCCAGTCTGTATGCTGAGCAAATAATCTGAAATGGACTGTATGAAGAAAAATGTGGCATCAGGATTTCAGGAAGACTCATTAACAGCCTTCTTGTTGAAAGTGAAGAGGATTTAAAATACTTACTGATGATGATCAAAGACCACACTCATGAGTATGGGTTGCAAATCAATGTAAAGAAAACCAAAATCCTCACCACTGGACCAGTAAATAACATCCATATAAATGGAGACAGGATTGATGTTGTCAAAGTCGCCATTTTGTTTGGATCAACCTTCAACACTCATGGAAGCAACAGTCAAGAATCAAATGACGTATTGCATTAGGTAAATCTGCTGCACAAGACCTCTTTAAACTGTTGAAGAGCAAAGATATCAGTTTGAGGACTGATCCAAGCCATGGTATTTTTGATAACCTCATATGCATGTGAAAGTTGGACAGCGACTAAGGAAGAATGTAGACAAATTGATGCATTTGAGTAATGGTGTTGGAGGAGATTATTAAAAGTGCCATGCACTGACAAAAAGAACAAACCAATCAGTGTTGGAAGAAGTACCACCAGAATGCTCCATAGAAGCAGGGTGGCAAGACGTCGTCTCTCATACTTTAGACATATTATCAGGAGGGACCAGTCCCTGGAGAAAGACATAATGCGTGGCAAAGCGGAGGATCAGTGAAAAAGAGGAAGACCCCCAACAAGATGGATTGGTGCAGCGATACCAGCAATATGCTCAAGCTTAGAAACGGTTGTGAGGTTGGCGCAGGACTGGACAGTGTTTCATTATGTTGTGTAGAGGGTCGTTATGAGTCGGTACCGACTTGATGTCACATAATAATAACAACCAAAGAGTCAGAACCTACTCGGCACTCAACAACAACATATTTGGATTTAGTTCTGGGTGATAATTGTCATTCGTGTTAATGTCAGGTTGTTGTTTGACGGTGTGTGTTCTCTGTCCAAGGAACTCCCTTTCTATTTTGTGTAAGGTGCTTCTGTTTTTGCAAATTCTTTTAATTTCTGTTTATCTGGTAATTCCCTTATTTCTCTATCATATTTGAAAGACAATTTTGCTGGATATATGATTCTTTACTGGCAATTTTTAATTCTTTTGGAGTTTTGTATATGTCATCCTAATGCTTATTGCCTGCATGGTTTCTGCTGAGGTATTATTAATCTTATAAGTTCTCCTTTGCAGATAACTTTTCAATTTTCCCAGAGCTGATCTCTCAGGATTCTTTCCTTGTCTTTAGTTTTTCAAAAGTTTACTTTTAATATGCCTTGGAAATTTTCTTTTGGAGTCTATCCTGTTTGGAGTTTCTTCAACTTCTTGAGTAGATATATTTTCATCTTTTACAATGTTAGGAAATTTTCTTCCAGCAAGTCTTCAATAGTTTTCACTATGACCTTCTTTTTGTCTCTTCTTGTTCTGGAATTCCAGTCATACTGAAGTTATTCCTCTTGAAAGTGTCTCAAACATATCACAAGCTTTCTTTGAAATGTTTTTGTATGTTGTTGTTATTTCTGATCATTCTTCTACCAGATATATATTGAAACATTTGTCTCAAATTCACTAGTCTTTCCATTTATTCAGTTTTAATTATTTACCCTTTTGATATATTATCTATTTCTGAAGTCTTAGTATTAATGTTCCAATTGCTGGTTTTAATATCACTTTCAGTTTTTCATTTATTGTGTCAGTTTGTTCTTGTAATTCCATCTGCAGTTTTCATGATCTGTCTTCTCAATCTTTTGAAGGTACTTGTTGTTGTTGTTAAGTGCCATGGAGTCGGTTCCGACTCATAGCGACCCTACACAGGGTTTCCGAGGCTGTAAATCTTCACGGGAGCAGACTGCCTCATCTTTCTCCCACGGACCCGCTGGTAGTTTCGAACTGCTGACCTTGCGGCTCACAGCCCGATTCGTAACCACTACGCTACCAGAGTTCCTTGCATATCTTTTTTTTTTTTTTCCGTAATTCCCTATCAAGTAGTTCTGATACCATTTCTGGTATTTTATTTTCTGATTCTGAATTTTCACCACTTGTTTGAAGCATTCTGTCCTGTTTCAGTCGTATAAGATGAAATTGTCTGCTTTCTCAGTCAATGTGATATCATTGTATTTATATTTAGCCAATGACTATGTAGGTGTGTCCTCAGGCACTCACCATCTGTCTCTTGGTTGATATAATACAGACTAGAATTGTAAGTGCAGTTCTCTGGGCACTGTTTTGCTCATTTCAGTCTTTTAAGTATCCTTTTTCTTCATTCATGTATGATGTCCGTGAACCTAACTTTTGTTGGATTGAATCCAACTTTCCCACTTATTAGGTGTGTGACTTTGAACAAATTAGTTAATTTATCTAAAGTTCAATGTTTATTGTCTATTTAATGAGACTAGTGATACCTACTTTGTAGTGACTATGAGACTGGCGATTGAAATGCTTCCGTTACAGAGAATGGCAGGCGATCCCATCTTTAGTGCTTGGAAATCAGCTCATGACAACAGTAGAAGCAGAAAAAACTATTCTTTAGCTTCATAAGGAACGGAAGTGTTAGTCAAACTGATACCTTTAGTCTTATTTCCTCTGAGCCACTGGTATGTTATGGTTTTATTTTCAATATTCAAATATTAATTTCTGTCTGTCTATATGTATATATTCATTGACAGTAAATAAAAGCAGAAAGTAGTTACTTTATTCTTTCAAGATGATTAGAATCACATGTCATCTTTCACTAAGGTGTTATTTCTTCAACATCCCATTAATATTAAATATTCTATTTTATTTGTAGAATGTCATGATACATTTTAAGTTTTACTTATATAGCACAGAAGGCAAAAGAAAACTCACTGCCATCAGGTTGGTTCTGACTCATAGCAACCCTGCATAGGGTTTCTGAGGCTGTAATCTTTACAGGACCAGGAAACCTCATCTTTCCCTTTTGGAGCGGCTTCGGGATTTGAACTGCTGACTTTTGCATTAACATATAATTCCATCATATCTTGTATCAGATGTCACCAATTTATGAAGCTATAGAGTTAGTCTTAGGTGTTCACAAATTTATATAGGTGTGAAGTATCGACTGTTGATAGAAAATATTACTTTAAAATATATTGTTAAATGCCTTGATGATTAATTAAACATATTATATTTAAAATCACTGCCTTAGGGTTCTTTGTGAAACATAATGAGTATAGAAATATATTCAGAATGAGTATAGAAATATAGATTTATTTGAAGGAATTGGCTCACACAATTGTTGGAGGCTGGCAAATTGTGAAGCTCTGTAGGTCAGGCAATAGGCTGGAGATTTCTGCATTCTTGTGTTAGAAGACAGAAAGAGTGAAGAATAAGGGAGTTCTGGCAAGATGTTTATTTGTGAATAGTAAGCAGAATGTACCCTAAGGAAAATTCAGTCTTCGTTCTTAAGATCTTCAACTGACTGAATAAGGCCCACCCGTGTATGAAGGGTATTCTGTTTTACTTAGGGCCAATTAATTTCATCAGGTTTATCTAGTTCACATAAAGCATCTAGTCCACTTTTTGACACAACTGGGTACCACCGCCTAGCCAGTTGACACACACAGTTAACCATGGTAGTTATGTTGTTGTTGTTAAGTGCCGTCGAGTCAGTTCCTACCCATAGCGACCCTGTATAGAGTTTCCTAGGAGCAGCTGGTGAGCTTGAACTGCCGATCTTGCAGTACAAACGGTTTGCAGTATAGCGTATTAACCCACAGTGCCACACCAGGACTCCAATGGGCTCCAGTGTGTCAACCCTTGTGAGGATGGCCCAGGACCAGGCAGTGTCCACATCATCTTCAGATGAGGGTGTGTAAGAATTATTGATGTTTAGAATATGGAAAAGATTAAGAATCCTTCCTTTACATCTTAGCTTTTTATGTAGATTTTAGATATGTTTGTTTCCTTCTCCACATCTAGTAAAATGGTCTGTTCTTAGCATATATTCAAGTAACAGATAGATGATCAAATAGCATTTTCATTGACTGTAGATTTAAATTGCACTGCCTTTTTTTTTTTTTACAGCCCACTCTCAGAACCTGTTTGTGGATAGTAGGAAGACTAGAATAGAATTCCATTGACAACTCAATTTTTAAAATGAAATGAATGGAAAAAAAACGATTTTGTAATCTGAGCTCACTGATGGCCTGGCCTTTAATACCAAAATATTGCTTTCTTTCTTTTAGATGGGAATGTGGTGGAGCCTGACATGTCTGCAGGGTTTTGCCCAGATCACAAGGCAGCCATGGTTTTGTTCCTTGACAGGGTCTATGGGATTGAGGTTCAAGATTTCCTCCTCCATCTGCTTGAGGTTGGCTTTCTGCCAGATCTCCGTGCTGCTGCCTCTTTAGATACGGTAATGCTTTGAATAATTTAGTCCCTTAGTTTAGACTCTTTGGCCTAGTGCTTCATAGATCTAGCCATTCATGCCTTTATCAACAAACATACTGAATACTTAGTATGTTTTCAGAGAAAAGAAAACAGATCACATCCTCACAAATTCACTAAATAGTGGGAGAAATTGACAGCCTCAGAAATGTAATTATTGAGAAGGTTGAATGGACACTGTTGAGTCACGTTAATGGCAGCTTTCTCCTGGTGCTGTTACGTGGTAGGGAGCAGAGAGTTTAAACTCCATCCTGCATGTGAAGTGACTCACACAGATGAGCCTCTCCCATCATTATAAATACCCAGCTTTCTGAAACAGTGTGATTCTTGTTGTTGTTAAGTACTGTCAAGTCAGTCTTGACTCATAGGGACCCTGTATAGGGTTTCCATGGCTATAAAACCTTCTCAGAGCAGAAAGTTTCATAGTTCTGCTGTAGAGCAGCTGGTTGGGCTTGAACTGTCAACCCTGTGGTTAGCAGTCTGGTTTTTACACTGCAGAGCCATTACACTCCTTTTCTTGGTTAGATGCTTTCAAATGAAACTCATAGCCTCAACTAGTGTATATGACAGTGTAGTAGCACCTTTGATGATTGATTCCCATGGATGTAAGCTGAACTACACATGATATGAAAAATAGAATTCAGGAAGAATTTGTAGCATGAAATTGATTTGACAGATAAGTTTTTTGTTCTCTCGTTCTTCCCCTGCTAAAGAGAAATACCCACACACTTTAATATCACTAGCATCTTTCATTGCTCATACCTGTGATATTTTATTATCTAATCTTAACCTCATAGGCTTTTTGAAGAATCTGAGAGAGAATCATTTGTTCATTTTTCCATATATATGAAAAATGGAAAGTTCATTGTATTTAGGAGCCAAAGATTATAGGGTCTACATTTAAAGACATGACTGAGCATTATGTTTCCATTTTTCATATTCATGTCATTTTCTACTTAGACATTGAAATTGCATGTTAGTTCCATGTTCCTGTTCAAAGTTGTCTGCGGCTTAACCCAAGCAACTTTTTGCTCTTGGTTCCTTTTGTAGGCTGCTCTGAGTGCTACAGACATGGCCTTGGCCCTCAATCGCTACCTGTGCACTGCAGTCTTGCCTTTGTTGACAAGATGTGCTCCCCTTTTTGCGGGCACGGAGCACCACGCTTCCCTCATTGACTCCTTACTCCACACTGTGTACAGACTCTCTAAGGGCTGCTCACTTACCAAAGCTCAACGTGACTCCATAGAAGTGTGTTTACTCTCCATTTGTGGGTAAGTGGGCTTCACACTCTACACCCAGTTTCTTCTTCTTTAAGAAAAAGGAATTACACTGGCCTTTAATGAATTGGTACGAATTTTAGAGAACGTTTCTGTACTCAAACTTAATTCATCCAGTTTCTTCTCTTTTAGGGACTCCCCTGTACTGAGGTCTGAGTCTAATCTGCGCTCTCTTGCTCGTGGTCACACCCATACCTCTGCAGGGTCTCTAGCACTAGACTCACTGTCGGCCTAAGGATAGTATGCTATTCTGGATGTTGGTGGTGGAATGATTGAACAGGTCCTTGGTCACCTCGTTGTTGTTGTTAGGTGCCATCAACTCGGTTTTTATAGCAACCCTGTTTAAGGTTTCCTAGGAGGGGCTGCTGGGTTTGAACCACCAATTCTGTGGTTAGTAGTCCAGTGTTTGTCCTTCAGCACTACACTAGGACTCTCTGATCACCTTTGTGTATGAATGATATATTCTTCCCCTTGTTCTCTGTGTGATAATGTTTTAATTCACCTTCAAGACGGGATAGACAAAAGGGAAAATTATTAAATGTAAAGATAAAAAGATATCATTTTGTCATTAATATTGTCATCTTGGTATTACTTGTGTGGTAGTGACTAGGCTGAATGAGTCCTTCTGTCCTGAAAGCCAGGACCTCGTTAGCTTTCCTATGAAAGCATCATTGTTTTGAAAGAAATGAGAAGTGACCTCCATTAACTCTATCTCCCTGGTTACCTGCTTCCTGTTTCCAGGAGCCTGGTTTAACTAAAGGTTGTTTAGAATCCTGGTTAGTCAAGTAGATTACAGTTCAGTACTTTAGCAGTAATGGGCTTGTGAAGGGGTTACTCAGAATTTCTGAAAGCTGACAAGTCAAACTGACTCAGATGAGGTATACTGATACCCTCTCCCATTCTAAAGAGTTGGACTCATTCTGTTTTAGGCCTACACATATATCAGTGCACAAAAGTATTGGTTTTCCTGGAAATAGAGACTACCCTAAGCTAGAGGGAAGCTAAAACAACAAATGTGTCAAGTGTGTGTGACAGCAGCCAGTGTTTGTGTGTGAAGGGAGGGAATGAGGAGGCTCATAGAAAAGAACAGACAATGTGTCTGTGTTTAATATAAGCAGACACCAAGAAGACCTCTCATAGAGAATACATATTGAAGACAATCTCTCATAGCTCTCTTACATGAATAATTGAAAACTGGCTTTAATAAAATAATTATTTATACGTAGCTAGAATTCAGTGTATGGCTACTTTATATTTGTATTACTCTTTGGTCAGAATGAGATTTATAAGTAGTGAGTTTTAGCTTCATGCTAAAGGGTATATGTTTTCAAACAAGTTGTGATCCTAAAATTTGAACCTCATTTTTCAAAGAAATAATTGGGCAGAGAAGGGAGAATAAAAACCCAAGTGGGCAGGACAGACAAGTAGTATGTATTCTTGAGTTACATAGATTATGTTTGAGTACCTCACTACTGATTTGTCCTCAGATTGCTAATGTATTTTTCCTGACCCTAAAGATCTGTAAAATGGAAGCAATAATACGTATTTCACAGGGTAAATGAAGTACAGTGCTCAGCAGTTTCTGATATGTTGTTGTTAAGTGCCGTCGAGGCAGTTCTGACCCATATCCACCCTGTAATAGGGTTTCCAAGGAGCGGCTGGTGGATTTGAACCACCGACCTTGCTGTTCAGACCAGCCTTAGCAGCTGTTCATTATGTTTCAGCATTCTTTTTCTTCCTCTTCTGGCAAAATGACTGTCACAGCCTTCATTTATTTATTCATTCTTCTCCCACCTCCACCTTTCTGCTCCTACATACCTTCTTCTTCCTGTTTCTGATTCAGTAACTCAAGACCTCTGAGGGAGAAAAGCATTTTCTAGAATTAATGAAGTGAGGGTACGTGCTTTCCAAATGATGTTTATGTGCAGCTGTGAGTGGTTAGGGATGAAAGAAGCAGTAGCTGACATAACTTAGTCTAATGAGTTATCTACTTGACTTAGACCTAGTCCTCCTTATTAGTAAATTGGCTTTCTTCCAACAGCCAGTTGAGACCTTCCATGATGCAGCACTTACTCCGAAGATTCGTGTTTGATGTCCCATTACTAAACGAACACGCAAAGATGCCCCTTAAGGTACGTGCCGAGGGTGCCGACGTGTGAGATCCCTGCTTCCTCCGGCTTTCTTACCTGCTGCGGTACCTGGACCTCTTAGATACATCGTGTTTCATCACCCATGCTCCATAGTTCTTCCAGTTGTTAAATAGAAACATTATAGAAATGTGCACATTTGCCAAGAATAAACACTTAAGTAAGCAAGGAAAGCTAGGATTAATTTCCAAGTGGATCACAAAGGAAAGATGAACCAAGGTAGTCTTCTGTTGAACAAATGAAATATCATAACAACTTCAAGGGACCAAGATAGGCCTCAGGAACCATGGTTTCTAAATTGGTAATCAATGGCAGTTTCCAAATTCCATTGTATAGGAACCAAGAATAAGAACTCTTTCTATGTCTGAAGTAAGAGATTGTCCCGGTGTATTTGAGAAAGCCCCTGACATTTTGTCCATCCTGCTTTTCTGGTCAAATGGTGACAGATCACACCCCAGACTGTTTTACTGACTTGGGCATATTGTCCTTCTCTGCCCTTCCCGCTCTCCTCCCCTAATCCAGGTTAGAATGTTCCCTGCATCAAGGCTGTATGGTGAACTGGTAGACTCGCTCCATGACCCCTCTGCAGACCATCTGTTGTTGTTAAGCGTGTCCTGGAGTTGGTTCCACTCATAGCACCTTGAATAGGGCTTCAGAGGAGTGGCTGGTGAACGTGAACTGCTGAGCTAACAGTTAGCAGTACAGCACTTTCCCTACACCGTACTCCGTGGGTGTCTTTCCCATGCTTTAACTCTCTGCTAACAATGGTATTGACGAAGGGCGGGAGATGTAAAAGGAGGAGTCTGTTGTTTGAGCTCTGTTAAACTCAGCATTCTTAGATAATTAGCAAGAATCATCTTTTTCTATGAAAATAGACTTTGTATGATAAATAAAAAATGATGTAGTACATTTTAAAAATAAGCAATATCCTTACCAAAACAAAACAACAACCCATTTTTATTATTTTCAGTCTGGTAGCGTAGTGGTTACGAATCAGGCTGCGAACCTCAAGTTCAGCAATTCAAAACTACCAGCTGTTCCCTGGGAGAAAGATGAGGCGTTCTGCTCCCGTAAAGATTTACAGCCTCGGAAACCCTGTAGAGGGTCGCTATGAGTCGGAACCGACTCCGTGGCACATAACAACAATATAGCCCTGGTTATGCAAAATTGTATTTATACAAACTAATTGGAAGATAACCTGAACAAGATGCAATATGTGTGGCGCTACAAGATAATGCACTGGACCATAAGGTCGGCCGTTGGAACTCACCAGCCACTTCTCAGAAACACTTGTGAGTTGGAACTGACTCAAAGGCAATTAACAACAGCATTCTTTATATAGCAAAGTTCCTTTACATTAGTGATATTTTCATGTTAATCCAAGCATTTTACATTTCAGTATTTCAGTATTTGAGTTGCCTAAATTGTATATGGGGGATAGGGACTGTGTATGTGTTTGAAGGGGAAGTGGGGAGGCAGGGTGGTGGTATGTGAACGTTTTGTAACTGAGATAGAAACCAAACCAGAAGGAGTATTTCAAGTGTACAGGTTTTCAATGCTAATTACAGTGCCCCTTACTAAGAGATTTCCAAACTGTTATACTTGATTATTAAAGATAAGTTTATTAATTTGGTTAACAGTTGTGACTATTTACTGCTTTATATGTAGCTTTAAAACAAATGAGCAGAAAAGCTACTAAATAATTGAAAGATTTTGTCTTTGTCCTGGAATTTTTGGTTTAGTCCTGAGCAGATAAAATATAAACAAGAGAAAAATGCAAGGAGCAATATAACCCTAAAACAGCAAGGTACCCAGAAGCCCCACAGGAATGCAGTGCACAGGAATAACTGAGAATGGCCATCTTGAAGGTTATTTAGAAAAGCACGTCTTCAGATAATTCATAAAGTGTGATGATAAAGAACAAGCAGAGAGGAAGCAAAAATATTCATGGATGTTTATTTCTTTTTGAGTGCACATTTTAGTGAACCCTGAAGACATTTGGAGTCTTGGTGTGGCGCTGTAGGATCAGCACTGGGTTGCTAGCCGCAATGTTGGCAGTTTAAACCCTCCAGCCGCTCCCTGAAAACCTATACAGGATTGCTATGAGTCAGAACTGACTCAACGGCACTTAACAACAACAGATATTTAACGATACCACCTGATGATCCCTCTGGCCTACCTGGTTATTAATCCTGTCATTTTATGATGAAAGTGATTAATAAAATCATGAATATGAACAACAATGCTCATCTGGATCATTGTTAATAGTCAAAAGGTAGAGCCAATCTAAATCTCCATCAGCAGATGAATGGATAAACAAAATGTGGCTTATCCATACAATGGAATAAAAATGAAATATTGATACACAGTAAAGTGTAGATGAATCTTGAAAATGTTGTTGGTAGAGTTCTTGAGTCAGCTCCAACTCATAGTGACCCTGTGCAAAACAGAACAAACTATTGCCTGGTCGTGGGCCAGCCACACAATTGTCCTGTTTGAGTACATTGTTGCAGCCACGTGTCAATCTATCTCATTGGGGGCTTTCCTCTCTTGCACTAACCCTCTCCTCCACTAAGCATAATGCCCATTTCCAGGGACTGGCCCTTCCTGATAGCATGTCCTAAGTCTTGCCATCCTGACTTCAAAGGAGAATTCTGGTTGCACTTTTTCCAGAACAGATTTGTTTGTTCTTCTAGTACTTTCAAAATTCTTTACTAGTCTTCACCAACACCATAATTCAAATGCATCAATTCTTCTCCAGTCTTCTTTAATCATTGTCCAATTTTCACATCCTGCTGTGATACTGTAGGATAAGCAATGGATCGCAAGGTCGGTTTGAACCACAAGGTTGGCAGTTCAAACTCACCAACTGCTCCTTGGAAATCCTATACAGGGGCGCTATGAACTGGAACTGACTTGATGGCACTTAGCTATTGCTAACAGGTAATTGAAACTGATTTGGGTCAGGTCCCACATAGTCCTCAAACTAACATCTTTCAACGTTAACAGTTTAATAAAGAGCTCTTTGGCGGTAGATTTGACCAATGCAGCACATCATTTGACTTATTAAGTGCTGCTTCCATGAACATTGAAATTCAATGTTCAAACAAAATGAAATTCTTGACAACGTCAATCTTTTCTTCACATATCATATCATTTATTCTTCAGGTAGTGAGGGTTTTTGTTTTCTTTACATCCACTGTAATCCATAGTGAAGATGGTTTGATCTTTATCAGTAAGAGCTTCAAGTCTAATTCACATTCAGCCAACAAGGTGTGTCATCTGAATTTTGCTTGTTGTTAATGGGTCTTCTTCCAATCCTGATGTCACATTCTGCTTTACTTAGGCCAGATTCTTGGATTATTTAGTCAGCATACAGATTGAATATGCATGGTGAAGGGATGCAGCACTGATACACACCTTTCCTGAATTTAAAAGTCAGTGTTCCCTTGTTCTGTTTGAATGACTGCCTCTTGGTCTATGTATAGATTCCACCTGAGCACAATTAAGTGTTCTGAAATTTCCATTCTATTCAGTGTTATTCGCAGTTTGTTATGACCTTCATAATGCCTTTGCATTGTCAGAAACACACAGGTAGCAATCTTTCTAGTATTCTGGACCTTTAGCCAAGATCCATCTGATGTTAACAGTTTTATTCCATTTTCCATGCCCTCTTCCGAATCCTGGTATGGCACTTGAGGATAAGCACCGGATCGCAAGGTCACATGAATCTCAAGATCAGTGGTTCAAACTCATTAACCGCTCCTCACAAATCCTAAACAGGGTTGCTGTAATTCAGAATCGACTCAACGGCACTTAGCAATAACAACTTCTGAATTCAACTTGCATTCTCAGCAATATGTATTATTGTACTGTTGTAACTGGTTTTGAATTATCTTCAGCAAAATTTTACTCATGTGCGATACTGATATTGCTTGATAATTTCTGCATTCTGTAAGGCCTCCTTTCTTTGGAATGGGCACAAATATGGATCTTTTCCAGTTGGTTGGCCAGGTATCTGTCTTCCAAATTTTTTGGCATAGGCTGCTAACTGCATCCAGTACTGCATCAGTGTGTTGAAACATTTCATTTGTTCCTTTACTTCCTGGGTTCTTATATATTTGCCAATGCCTTCAGTGCAGCTTGGACTTCTTCCTTCAATACCATTGGTTCTTGATCATATTCTGCCTCCTGAAATGGATGAATGTTGACCA
>NW_006408697.1:1067222-1083771 GCF_000296735.1 Chrysochloris asiatica | reverse complement strand
TGCATCTTGAGTACATGTTTGATCAATTTCAGATTGAAAACATTGTTAGAATTCTTCAATTTCTTCACCATTGTGTTTTGTGGTTGGTGTGTAATTGTGAATAACAGTTGTATTAAATGGTGTTCCTTGTAAGTATATACATATTTTGTTGTTGTTAAGTGCCTTCGAGTCGGTTACGACCCATAGCGGCCCTGTACAGGGTTTCCGAGGGTGTAAATCCCTACGGGAGTAGAAAGCCTCATCTTTCTCCCGCGGAGCGGCTGGTAGTTTCGAACCACTGACCTTAAGTTTCGCAGCCCAATTTGTAACCACTACGCTACCAGAGCCTCCTATTAGCCTATCACAAATAGATCTTCATATGTTCTTTTTGACAATTAATGCAACCCCATTCCTCTTGAATCTGTCATTCCCAGCATAGTGAATTATATGATTGTCTGCCCATATGAATGGACTGGCCGATACCAGTCCGTTTCCACAATGCCTAGGAGATCGATCTTTAAGCATCCCATCTTTGATGACTTCCAGTTTTCTTAAATTCATACTTCATACATTTCACATTCCAGCTGTTAATGGATGTTTGCAGCTGTTTCTTCTCATTGTGCTCATCAGAAAACTAAGGTCCTGAAAGCCTTCTTCCATTCATGTCATTATGATTGACTCTACTTTGAGGAGACAGCTTTTCCTCAGTCCTATTTTGAGTGCCTTCTAACCTGAGGGGAAGTTTTTCCAGCACTATAGAGAACAATGTTCTACTACTATTCATAAGGTTTTCAATGTCTGATCCTTCGAAAGTGGACCACCTACTCCTTTCTAGTCTGTTCTAGTCTGGAAGCTCTGCTAAAACCTGTCCACCATGAGTGACCCTGTATTTTACTTCAATTAAATGCTGGCATTTTGAAACACCAGTGGTCTAGCTTTCAATATCACAATGTTACACGAGCCACTGCAGTACAACAAACAGACATCTGGTGATTTTGTCCATGATGTTGCTGTTAAGAGCCATCGAGTTGGTTCGGACTCATAGGGTTTATGTATAGGGTTTATGAAGAGTTTGAACCGCCAACCTTGCAGTTGAAACCTACCTTATGGTTGAGTGCTTATCCTACAGCACCACACCTAGGACTCCATTTTGTCCATTATTATTGTTATTGTTGAGTGCCTTCAAGACAGTGGCAACCCATAGCAACCCTCTATAGGGTTTCCAAGGAGTGGCCGGTGATCTTGAGCCGCTGACCTTGCAGTCCAGCGCATTAACCCACAGTGCCACACCAGACATAGAATCCTTCAGTATTCAGCTCGAGACTTGATTTTTTTCTTCAGCACTTTCAGCTCCAGAAATGCTGAACATGTCCTTCCCTTTTTACTTTCCTAACTCCAGGTCTTTGTACATGTCATTATAGTACTTTGTCTTCTCAAGGTGCCCTTTAAAATTTGCTGATGATCATTTATTTCACTTGCTTCAGCTACTGTACATTCAAGAGCAAATTTCAGAGACTATTGAAAAGACTATGATGAGTGGAATTAGTCACAAAAGGACAAATAGGATTCCGCCCAACATGAAGTGTCTGGAATATGCAAGTTACACAGCGACCAAATCTTATTAGTAGTTAATGAGGTGAAAGGCGGGAAGGAGAAAGGAGGAATATTTTGCTTAGGGGAACTGAGTTAATGGTGATGGAATAATTTGGAAATGAGTAGTGTAATGGTTACTCAACATAATGAACGTATCTAATGTGACTAAATTGCAAATGTAAAAAACGTTGACTGGGCAAATTTCTGTGCTTTAAGTATGCATATTTTGCATACATACACTCATTTAATTTAACTTAATTAGAAATTTTGTTTTACTGTGAGACAATAATGCAAAGATTTACGTAAAATACAAATAAAATTGTATTGAAAAATCACAAATGAATGATTGTTGTTGTTAAGTACTGTGGAGTCGATTCCGACTCATAGCGACCCTGTACAGGGTTTCCGAGACTGCAAATCTTTACTGGAGCAGAAAGCCTCATCTTTCTCCCGCAGAACAGCTGGTAGTTTCAAACTGCCGACCTTGAGGTTAGCAGCCCAATTCGTAACCAGTACACTACTTTGTTGTTGTTGTTAAGTGCCGTCGAGTCGGATCCGACCCAAGCGACCCTGTACAGGGGTTCCGAGGACTAGAGCTCCTTAAATAAATGATAGAAACTTAAAAACAGAATTCAATGATACTGAGATGACCAAGATAACTCATTAAGAATACTTTCCAAGATGCAGTTATTTGCAGAATTGATTATTTGATCATCATATTTTCAGCATTTAAATTTCTTTTTTTCTTTCTTTTTTTTATTCAAACCTCAGACAACAAACTAACCAACTCATTTTCAAAGAACACCTTTATCACAGGCAAATTGTTGTTTTTCAGTCAACTGCCAGCTGCTTCTCTTGGCTTGACTGAGTAAAGGAAGCAGATGGGGAGGGTGGAGATAAAGCTGGCAGTTAGGGACGCTCCCCAGGACATGATGATGGAGCTTTGCTTTCCAGACCTGATGCTTCTGATGAGCTGAAGGGCAGCAGGTCCTGTCTGGCAGCAGAGCGAGCACTCAGCCCTAGGCTGTGGGGGTTCTTGAGGCGGGCAGGGCATCTTCCAGAATCCATTTCTTCTGCTATCCCAGAGCTTTTGACGCTTTTACAAGGCTGGCAGGCACTTGCTGCAGAGTCAGGGGGGCTCCTCAGAATTTCATTTTAAAGAGACAGTATGCAAGGTAATAATTGGAATTCTTCCAAAATAATGCATATATCATTTAAACATTTCAGTTAAGTTGACCATGTTATATGGCATTATAATATATATATATATGAATTGGAAAAATACCAAAAAGTATCTGTGGTACAGTTTTTAAATAAATGCTTTCACATGTAGCTGCTGACAAACCATTATGAAAGATGCTGGAAATATTACTGCCTACCAGGAGGATGGGGGAACTTTGGTGCTGCATCAGAAGAAGAACTTCATTTATCAAGAAAATTGTTCTGGGGCATTTTTGATGCCCTGTCTCAAAAGGTAAATTAATGTTTTATGGATTTATTTATATTAATAAAAAAAAACAAAACTAGAGTTCTTTACAAGATAGTTACCCTAGAAGAATAGTACCTTTATGAATAAAAACATATATAGCTTTATTATTTATGTTTTACCAACCAAGTAACAGATGTGAGAATGCAGTTTAAATTGGCCTTATCATAATCACAATGGCAGCATATTCCTGGTAATCATTAGACTTTTTCTGAATTTTAAATGCTACATTTTTTTTTTTCAGGAAATCAAGCACATGGCTTAGTAAGATTTTGTGCATTTTGACTTATTTGAACTTAACCCTAGTCAATACCTTATGCTTATTATAAAGTGTGAAAATTTAAAACTGTAAAATCTTTTGAAATTGAAAATTCCAGTGGCCGTACTAATTTCTTCCGCTTGGCTGCTATGGGGACTTCTGCTAAACGACCTCTGTCAGTGTCGTTTCCTATGTGTGCTGTCCCCTGGTAAATGTTTACGTAGAGTGAATGTTTTCTGTACTTTCAGGTTGACTGGAGGAAAGTTTTAAAGTCTGAGGAAATCAGAACATATGTTGCATGCTCATGCTTAAATGATCAGTTTGAACCAGCAGATAGTCATTATTAGATGACATGACTAGCGTAACCAGAAGTGTTGCATGGCAGCGGTGGTGGTAGTGTGCCTTCAAGTTGATTCCAACTCATAGCAACCCTGCATAGGGCTTCTGAGGCTATAAACCTTTACAGGAACTGAAAACCTCATGTTTCTTCCATGGGGTGGCTGGTAGGATCGAACTGCTGACCTTTCTGTTAGCAGGCTAATGTGTAACCACTGTGCTTACCAGGGCTCCTTGTTGTGAAGTTCCATCGAGTCAATCCCAGCCCTTAGCAACCTTGTATAGAGTTTCTGAGGAGCAGCTGGTGAGCTTGAACTGCCAACCTTGCAGTTCTAACGGCTTTGCAGTCTGGTGCATTAATCCACAGTGCCACACCAGGGCTCCTAGCAGGGGAAAATTCATCTGGGATTAAATTTGGTACTTAGATCTTTCTGCTCTAATCTTATTGAATTTCCTTTGTTAATCTTGGAGTTTTCTTGAAATAACATAGAGAGGTTATTTTTAAAAGCATTTACAAGATTCAGGTAGGCATGATGTTAAAGCAACAGTGTTTGGATTTTTTTTTTTTAATCCATAAATTACATATTTAACTAATTATGTGATTAATGTATAAATACCTTTTCCCAGAAATTTTTATTGCATGTATTCCCTATGGAATATCTTTCTCCATAGTGCATTGCAGATCAGTTAAAATTTCTTATTCTTTGGAATGTCTTTCTGTATACATTTTGTATGCATTTTGTACGTATAGTCATTTAAATGTAGTGCTGCAGTGATTTATAGCTAAATGCAAGAAATATAATCCTTATTACCTAAAAGTATATTACTATTAAGACATGTTTCAAATTTAGAGTATTAAAGTTCATTTGAAATATTGAAGGATGAACTCTTGAAAACATGCATGTAATTTCTTCTTCTTAGGGTGCATTACTATAGCTAGCATCTCTTGTGCATGATGAAATTTCAAGCTTTATGTTTCATTTGCTAGAAAAAGCATCTGCCAATCAGTTAAATTAGGCTGGCTAATCCAGATTACCTCAGCAACCCTGAACTGCCACAGCACTCGTGTTGTCTTTGCAACTCTTGCTAAGTAGGTTTTCTTTTTCTCTCTCTGTTTCTACCAGAAATATGAGCAAGAACTTTTCAAACTGGCTCTGCCTTGCCTGAGTTCAGTTGCGGGAGCTTTGCCTCCAGACTACATGGAGTCAAATTATGTCAGTATGATGGAAAAACAGTCATCAATGGATTCTGAAGGGAACTTTAACCCACAACCTGTTGATACCTCAAAGTATGGACTCTTTCTATTGCAGCAGATTTTTATTGTAAATGATGTGTGAAGTCTGAAATTGAATAAGGTACTAAAGTGAACTTTCTCTAATCCATGCCCCCTTTGAATTGGTATCCTTTTAATAAGAGTCCTTTTAAGTATAAAATTATAGTAGTAATAATAATGATTATGCTAAAATCAGAAACAGATACCTTCTAGGATACAATCAACCTAATCAGTATTCTTGGCATGTAACAGCAACAATATACATCTATAGTCATGAGAATCCAAAAATGATCCTTTTTTTAAGTTGAAATTTTACCCTCAAGATTTATTAATAGTTACAACTAACCTCTGTGTAACATTTCTTATCCAGGATGATCCCAGTATGCACTGGAGAGCGATTTATTTATATAAACTCATCACTACATCCCAGCAAAAGGAGCTCTGGTAGCATAGTGGTTACAAATCGGGCTGCTAACCTCACGGTCAGCGGTTTGAAACTACCAGCTGTTGCACGGGAGAAAGATGAGGCTTTCTGCTCCCGTAAAGATTTATAGCCTTGGAAACCCTGTGCAGGGTTGCTATGAGTCGGAACCGACTCCACGGCACATAAGAACAACCACATCCCAGCAAACCCTAGAATTTAGCAGCAGAGGTTCAGCATGATAAAGCTCAGCATGGATGGGATTGAAGGAAGTATCCAATAAAAACAGTAGTGGGAAATTTAACATGCAGCTAGAATGCAGTTCGACAAGCTAAACCAAAGATAAAACATTATTGAACATTAGGAAACTTCACGTGTGTATTTAGTTGTATACATTGCTCTACCAATAGGATGCATGGGTACTTCAGGTATTTGAACTGTGTTATTTTTTAAATAATTGTCTTTAACTAGGACCCTGACTTCCCATGTGTACGCGAAGCTGCTACTTGGTGCCGCATTAATTCCCTTACTGGTGTAGTGGTGATGGAGCAGGATCAGTGATAATAGCAAGGCAGTTCTGTGACAGTTACCATGCTCAGCATCTGAAAGTGCTTGGGAGTCCCACTCTGAGGCTTCTGGGAAGCCCCCAGCTGGTTTAGCTTCCATAACCTGATCCAAATTTCAACCTCAGTGGTATGCCCTTACTTTAATAATGCTTTCAGTGTGCATGTTTGGGATTTGATGACAGTTCTGTGAGAAAGACTACCCCCGCGTTTGGTTTCTGTGATCCTTTCGATCTCTTCCAAAGTAAGTAAACCAGAATATCACATGTTCACATTTATACTTGGGTAAGTTTGTGGTTTGCTGATAAGTAACGTGACCCAGAATTATGAAATAAAATAAAGACGATGTCATGGATGAAGTGTTGATGGATTAAGGCCAGCAAACATGTATTGGGATGTGTATTCATTTACCTAGATTTGCTACTTGGAGGACTTCTCAAAAAGCTTAACAATAATAGGCAACAATTTCTGCATCTTTGTGTTTTTAGATATTTGTTTCATAAGCAAATATAATATGAGTTCAATTACTGATTGCTATCTTTGCTGGGTAAAGGAGGATAACCACAACCAGTAAATCATCTCTTTATATTAGGTTTGATTTAGAAGCCTACGCTCAAGGTTTATAGCTTTAATAAGTTGGATTCTTTAATGAGTGGAATTGTATATGCATGCAATGGAATAGTAAATATATATGACTAGAAAAAAAAATATATATGTATATTTGTGTTTTCCATTTATAGAATATATATATATTTGTGTTTTCCATTTATAGGTATCTTTAATATTCACAAGTCTTAAATTTACCATCTGCCCTGGTCATTGTTTGAAGGCATTCAACATCTGTTCAAGGCATTAAATATTTAAACATGAAAGATGTTGAGAATAAATGTTCTCAAAATCATAAAGGATAAGTTGGTTTAGATACCTTTCCTTGAACCAATAGTAGATATTGGTAATATTTAGAATGTTATATATACCATTGATGGAATCCTAGTGTGGTGCTGTGGGTTAATGCACTGGACTGCAAAGTCTATTTGAACTTCAAGGTCGGCAGTTCAAGCTCACCAGCTGCTCCTCAGAAACCCTATAGAGGGTTGCTATGGCTTGGAACCAACTCAATGGCACTTAACAACAATAACATACAACATTGATATTTAGAATCATTAGCATATTATTGTTGTTAAGTGCCTTCGTGTCAGATCCGACTCATTACTACCCAAGGAGGGTTCTGAGGCTGGAAGTCTTTGTAGGAGTAGAAAGCCTAATCTATCTTTGGTGGAGCCGTTGGGCTTGAACTGATGACCTTGTGGTTAGCAGGCCAGTATTTATCATACAGACTCACAGGGCTCATAGGTTATATGAAATTTAAATTTCCGTAAAGAAATTTTTCAAAAGATTGGATTTCAGCAGATTTCCTAATTTTTGTTGCAGAGGAGACAAAAAATGTAAAATAGCTTCAGTGAAAGAACATGGGAGATAACGTATCTCTAAGCTTGTTGAATCTAATCTTGTCTTGATGTAATTTTTTTTGTGTGTAATTTGTTGCATTCAGCTTGGAATATAATTTATTAGTTTATTGTGGTGTGTCATTATAGGATAAGTACTAGACTGCTAACCACAAGGTCGGTGGTTCAAACCCACCAGCTACTCCTTGAAACCCTATAGAGGGTCACTATGAGTAGGAACTAACACACCAGCACCCAACAACAACACTGCCCTCTGTAGAACTTTGGAATATGGTGGCTCTGTAAGATAAGCACTAGACTGCTAATCACAAGGTTGGCGGTCTGATTTCACCAGCCACTCTGTGGGAGAAACATGAGGCTTTGTGCTCCTGCAAAGGGTGTCTATGAGTCAGAACTGACTCTACAACACTTAACAACCACAAAAAAAAATCTAAGTTAGTTATATATCATTTATTGTATATTAACATACAGGAAAGTAAAAAGCAATCTAAAGTGAACAGACCCAACAATAGCTGGTTGGCTCTTTTATATTGTTCCTAAAATGAGAATTATGAAATCTTGTGAAAAAGTAGTATTTTATTAACATCATTTATTTTAACAGTCATACATTAAATATAATCTAAACATTCATATACTCTGAGTAAATTCCTGTTAGTATGCTTTTCTATAAGTTATGTGAAAATCACACTTTTTTCCTTTATTTTTCCTGTAGTATTACAATTCCTGAAAAGTTGGAATACTTCATTAATAAATATGCAGAACATTCCCATGACAAATGGTCAATGGACAAGGTAAAAGTCAGAGTCTTATTTGTAACTCAGTACTAGGATGGTTACTAATGGGTCACTGAGCAAATACATCTAACCATGTTCTATGTTAGAGTGAGAACAGGATCAAGACAAAAAAGAACACTTTATTACAGCTTGTTAATAAACTATTAAAGGAGCTCTGGTAGCGTAGTGGTTACGAATCGGGCTGCGAACCTTAAGGTCAGCGGTTCGAAACTGCCAGCCAGTCCGCGGGAGAAAGATGAGGCTTTCTACTCCCGTAAGGATTTATACCCTCGGAAACCCTGTACAGGGTTGCTATGGGTCGGAACCGACTCGAAGGCACTTAACAACAACAACAACAACAATAAAATATTAAGCAAATTCTGCCATCAACACAACATATGATACACATATGAATAGGATATTTGTGTCATGGAAAGGATAAATTTAATATTTTTAAGTATGTACGAATTGTAAGTTTACTTTCTAAGCACATGCAGTTTGTGGTAGCAAAGGTTAACTGTCACTGGGAGCTTTAGGAGGTAACAAAGGACCATTTAGGGAACCCTTGACTTGATGGGTAATTTTAGGTCAGATAAAATCTTTTTAAAAATCTTAATCTGGGTTCTACTCTTCTATTGCATTTTTGAGTACCAAGTAATCAAGTAGATGTATAATTCACTAAAAATTGGTCCTGTTGCCAATTTTGTTTTGTTTTGTTTTTAAGAAAACCAACCCAAATGAGGTAACTAAAGCTATAGCAATACCTTACATAGTTTCTAGAAATGATGGGGTTTTCTAAAGAAAACCTCATGATTAAGGAGTCACATATAAAAATGAAGCCTAGCTTAAGTGTAAGACAGGATGAGTTGAGACCATGCAAGAATCTAAAATAAGTATGGTTAAGAGAAAATAAAAAAATTAAAATTCTAAAACATACTTACGTAGCAATGAAAATACGCTAGTATTCATGTTTATAGTCCTGGTATGGTGCTATAGGATCAGCACTGGCCTTTGAACCCCAAGGTTGGCAGTTCAGACTCACCAACTGCTACTCAGAAACTCTATACATGGCTGCTATAAGTCGGAACCGACTCAATGACACAACAACAAGTGTTCATATTCAGTCTCAGCCCTTTTCGTTTTAATAAACATGGCTTTTTCCAGTAATTGATGTTGTCCTGAGCTGGTAAGGGTAGTGATGGAAGAGAATTTACTCGAGTGTAGTTCCTCAGCTATTTCCACCCACTTGACTCTTAGATTCCATAGGCAAACAGTAATATATACGGACAGGCAAGTATATGTAACAAACAATCCACAAATTGGGGCAACCCCATGCACAATGGAACCAAACACTGCCTACTCCTGTACTGTCCTCCTGATTGGTTAATATTGATCCTTGTGATCCGTAAGTTTCTCACTGGCTAAGTTTTGGAACTAGAACTTTAGGACTTTCTTCCTAGTCTGTCACTGAAACCTGGTCAGTATTATCACCTCTCTCAAGCCTCCAGTAGCAGATGGTAGCATTGTATGAGTTACATTGGCCTCCCTGTATTCTGTCTCTTAAACAACTAGAGCAATGCCCCTAGAACCAACATGCAATAGTATAATGGGATCTAGGAATGAGCAAAACAAGTAGTATTATTAGGGATGCTTCTAAGACACAGACTCCAGATTTCCTGTTTACAATGATCATTTTACACGTAACTGCCGCAAGTGGGGTCCCAAGATGTGGCAGACCAAATACAGACCTCTTATGGGTATGCTTACTAACACTGTCATGGAGTTGGGCTTGTTTAAATTTGGGATTAATAGATTAGATTCAAATGATGACACAAAATAACATTGATTGGAATGAAAGTTTTTATATTGAGTTGTGCTAGATACAGTTCAAACTTTAATTCCTGCTTGGGTTCATTTTGTGTTTATCAAATATAATTAAGCATATGCATTCTTTCACATTTAAATTAACACATAACATGTAATTTTTATTTGTTTTAGTTGGCAAATGGATGGATTTATGGAGAAGTATATTCAGATTCTTCTAAGGTTCAGCCACTAATGAAACCTTATAAACTATTATCTGAAAAGGTGAGGGTTTTGTTTTTGTTGAGTTTATATAGTTTATTTTTTAAGGTTTTTCGTTTTGAAAAACATTTTCTTATTAAAATGTCTGCTTTATTTTACATTTACTATTTTTGCTTCTATTTTTTCTTTTGTTTTGTGTTTTTCTCTCCATTTCCATTTTTCATCATATTTTATTGGTATTCTCTTCTCTACTTACTATTTTTTTTTTTTTTTTTTTTCTTTTGAGGGTGCTTTTCAATGGGCATTTCTTTCACATATATTTAAGAACTTTAGAAATAGTCTTACCATGCTAAAGAGTTTCCTGATGAGGGATAATGAAGTAATATCTTAATATGCGAGTTCAGAAACTCATTTTCATCAGTCTCACTTCTGTGGGAGAAAACGAGTCTCTCGGCAAATAAGGCTCAGGAGAAAGTCTTCGATGATACAAAAGTCTTCACACACTCATCACATAGTCTGTCATGTTTTTTTTGTTTGCTTGTTTGTTTTTTGCTGTGTTTCTCCGTTCATTTTCTATGTAATATATCAGAATTGGGAAACTAAAGGAATTTATCCTCCATTCCATGCTATTGCAGACTCCTTCTTAGAACTATGAGTGGAAGTAGACCTCACCTCACACTCTACTTTTCCCAGTTCTTAGCCTCCTTTTTTTTCCTTCTTGTAAATAAACAATGCTGACTGTATTTTTTTTTAAAGTGAAAGCAGCCTGTTTCAGAACAAATAATTAAACATTCAAAACAGTTTCATTTACAATCATAATATTTTACTGGGATGGTTTTTTGTTTTTTTTTCCCCTAGGAAAAGGAAATTTATCGCTGGCCAATCAAAGAATCTTTAAAAACGATGCTGGCTTGGAGCTGGAGAATTGAAAGAACCCGGGAAGGAGACAGTATGGCTCTTTATAATCGGACTCGACGTATTTCTCAGACAAGCCAGGTAAGAATTAAAGGGACCAATTCACTATTTATGGTATTTTTAAAGTAATTTTAATCTTTCAGTTAATTCGTGTGTTCTTCAAAACCAGTAAATTGGAAATTCTGAAGACTATCACAAGAGGCAGCAGTGAAAAAGTCGATGTTTTTTCTTTCATTCTGAGTGAGGTTAAATCTTGGTGGCTTAAGGAGCTGAGGTTACAGATCTGGTCTCGCTTTTCCTGCCCAGCAGGGAATTTTAGGATATGATTGTTGATAAGTGCTGTCAGGTAGGTCTATTCATAACGACCCTGTGTAGGGTTTCTGAGGAGCAGCGAGTGGGTTTGAACTTGTGGTTAGCCGTCCAGAGCTTATTTTACTTTAAATAAGCTTATTTTATTTTAAATAAGTGCCATCAAATTGGTTCTGACTCATAGTGACCTTGTGTAGGGTTTCCAAGAGACAGCTGGTGGGTTTGAACCGCCAACATTGTTGTTTGCCGTCCAGAGCTAATCCTACAGCAGAACAGCAGGAGTCCTGTTGTCTATTTAGTCACCTGCACACTAAGAAGAAGGGCTCTGGACTTAGTTGTAATCAGTTGTTGTCAAGCTGATTTGAACGCATGGAGACCTCATGTGTGCCAAAGTAGATCTGTGCTCACTCAGATAGCCATAGCTGACATTTGGAGGTGGATTTCGGTGCCTTTCTTCTGAGACACCGCTCATTGATCCCAAACCTCCAACTGTCCCATTATTACCCATTTGCACTACCCAGCGTCTCCCGGAGTTTAAACCCTAGAGCACCACTTTCTAGAAAGGTAACTTTGTGTATGTTATTTGAACTCAGTAAATGTTAGCTCTGGTTATTCTGTTAGTATTCAAACATTTTTAAATACTGGTCAGCATTTCATTAATTGTAAATAAAAGGATGCATTTGTGTCTGTAGTACTTTGACCTGTAAGCAGTAATTTATTAAAGAATATTTCCTCTCAGCATTAGAAAGGAGAGGCAAAATCCAACAAATGTTACAAGAGGATAGAAAAAATGGGGGTGGGGGTGGTTGTGTGCCTTGGAGTTGGTTCTGCCTAGGGTTTCCAAGGCTGTGAATCTTTACAGGAGCCGAAAACCTCATCTTTCTTCTGCAAAGCAACTGGTAGATTCAAACTATTGACCTTGTTAGCAGCCCAGCTCGTAATCCACTATGCTACCAGGCCTCCTATAAATAAATTCAGGTCATAAATTTAAAAGGATCTGTGTAAAAGGTAATACAAATAGTAATAAAGGATATTATTTTCACTTATGCTAACTTCAAGGTCAGTGTTTCAAGACTACCAGCAGGTCCTTCAGGAGAAAGATAAGGCTTTCTGCTACCATAAAGATTTACAGCCTCGGAAATCCTATGCAGGGTCACTATCAGACAGAAGCTGACTCCACAGCACTTTACCACCACCACCACTATATTAAGCACATGGTCTTTAAGAATTTTGAGACTGGAAATTTTACTTTAGAAACAGAGCTATTGGTGCTTTCTCTATTTTATTCACCTATTCAACAAAATTCACAGAGATTCTAATACTGGTTTTCATCAGGGTTAAGATAAAATTGGCCATATTTATTATCATCTCTGATACAGAATCATCCTGCAATCCTAAAGTTGATGAACTATGCCAAGAGCTAGGCTCTTAGAGTACTAAAATGAATGCGTCTCAGTCTGTGCTCATAGACATTCACTGTACAGTGGAGACACTTATGGCTCAGAGACATGCAAAATAAGATCTGTTTTTAGGAATATAATTCTCACAAGAGTGGAAGATGAACCAGAAGGATGAGAAAAGAACACAAAACCTCCTTAAGAGGACATTACCAACATCCCAGAAAAAAGGAAGAAAGAAAGAAAAAAAGTTAAATGCTTGAATCAGAACAAAGATTGGCGGGAAGTGGAGACATCTCAAAGATATTTTGGAACACACAGGCTTTTGTGATCACTGATCTGTGCCAGTGAATATCAAGGATGGATCAGAGATGCTGCTATGGATTTGTCCACAGAGTAGGTGGTTACGTTAGCTGATGCTTAGGATATGGATCCTTGTTGCCAGCGTAGTAATCCCATCACATGTAGGAGAGTAACCCACTCCATATTTTTTTACGTGTGGGGGTTTGCCAAGGAATACACTGGGAATAGCAAGGTCAGCTTCCATCGTGGGTGTCAGCCCCCCCATGGTCAGCAGCTCTCTTTATATCTGGCAGTGGGATTTGGATCTGTGTGTGGCCCTCTTCAGCTCCACATGACCCTTTCCTCACTAGCAGGAACAGATCTAACTGTGGTAGGGTTGACCAGGTGCCATGCAGTGCACATGTTGAGTTAAGTAGTTTCTGGAAATACTGAAACAGGATGTGTTTTAGGTCAAGATACCCCAGGAAAGGAATTAGGCAGGCTTGCATATCTGATCCTAAGCACAAGATTCTCTTGTATGACTGCTGTCTTCCACATGGTGGATGGCAAGGAGAAAATAAGAGTTTGATTTTAGATGCTGTAATCGATAAATGTGCATGTTCTAATCCCATGTTATTTTACACAGTTAAAAGGACTTTGTTCATGAAAAGACATGGGGAGATTGTCCTGGGTAATCAATCCAGATAGGCCCTATGTAATCACATGGGTTCTTAATAGCACATCATCTTTTCAGGCTTTGGTCAAAGAGAAATAGGACTAGAGAGGAATGCTCAGAGAGCTGTGATGCTTTCAGCTTTGAAGATGGTAGAAGAAGCTGTGAGTCAAGGCACGTGGGCACCACTAGAAGCCGGAAAAGACAAGGAAAGGGTTTCTACCTTCGAGCCTGCAGAAAGGAATATAGCCCTGTCTACGCTTTGATTTCAGCCCACTGAGACCTGTATTGGACTTCTAACAACTTTGTGTTGTTTGATGCCACTAAATGTATGGAAATTTGTTATAACAGCAATAGAACATGAATACCAATCTAGAATTCCTTTACTGTTGCTGTTAAGTGCTGTTAAGTCAGTTCTGACTCATAGCGACCCTGTATAGGGTTTCTGAGGAGCGGCTCTTGAGTAGGAACCACCAACCTTATAGTTCAAACTGAACTTCAGGTGGAGGGCCATACCTACGGCACCACACCGGGACTCTACAGAATCCAATATAAAGATGGTAATGAAAAGTGTAAACATTAACTCTAGACTGTAGGACGCCTGGTGTGACGCTGTAGGATCAGCACTGGACTTTGAACCACAAGGTCAGCAGTTCAAACCCACCAGCTGCTCCTCGGAAATCCTACGCAGGATTGCTGAGTTGGAACTGACTCAGCAACACTTAACAGCAACAACAGATCAACAATGTTGATGCTAGATCCAGTGACTATTTGTATATTATAGCAAATTGTTGGGGTCCTGGTGTGGCGCTGTGGGTTAATGCGCTGAACTGCAAAGTCGTTTGAATCACAAAATCATTGGTTCAAGCTCACCAGTTGCTCCTAGGAAACCTCCTACAGGGTCGCTATGGATCAGAACCAACTCTTTGACACTTAACAATATAGCAAATTGGTAAGTTAAATATTTAAGGAGACATGGACACTTAGGAGAAACATTTAGAATTTCAAAGAATATTGGGGATACAACTGAAGAGTGAACCCTGAAAACTGCATACATATTTAAAGGTGCCAGAGAAGAAAACAGGAAAAACTAAGCAGAGAGCTAGGAGGTGGTTCCAGGGTATTCTCTGAGCGAGGTAGTAAGGCAGTAAGGCAGTAGTGGATGAATATGTCGTTTCTAGAAGGTCTGGTTTGGTGGTCGGTAGAGTATGACCTTTATATTGGCAACATGGAATGGGATAATATTTGAGAGGGCATTGATGGTAGACTGTTGGGGAAAGAAACGTTCTTTTATTACCTAGAAGGGACAGTGAGAAAGACAGCTAGCTCTGTAGTCCAACACCTGCCAACACAGTTTGTTTTAGGTCTGTAAGCCTGAGTAATTCATTTAAGGTAAGCTTCAAAGTCTCCATTTCCCCTCAGGAGTGCTAAATGAGAAGGACACATGTAAAGTATTAACTTTCCCATCAATGATTACAGCAGCTTTAGCAGCACAGTTACCATCATGGGCCCACACATACATGATAACATCACGGTGCTCTTAGTTGCCATCAAGTGGCACCAATTCATGACGATCGTTCATACAGCATAATGATGTGCCCATTGTTTCTAGGACATTAAAAGTACATTTGAGTAATAAGCAAAAGGAAAATGATTATAGGTGATCTAAAAGATAGCTAATTGGCTATGGTCCTGGAATAAGTAGGAAGTATTAGAGACCTGCCTTCTCCTTGTCAGGAGAAAAATGTTAGCATTGGCTCTCTGGAGGAGGTCAGGATGCCTTTATTTATTTGCTTATTTTTGGAAGGATTAGGAAGTTCCAATTGGAATAAAATAGTGAATGGGAATACACATCATGGTCTATGAAGGGACCAGTGGTCAGAGACCTGCCCTATACCAGACCCAAGTCCAAATAAGAGCTCAGATCATAAGGAATTTCAATGTGGGACTTGGGGAAAGGTGAAGGGAATTTCACTGCTAGACTTTGTACAGTGATCAGCCTATCAGTTGCAGACCAAAACAGATGGGGAATGGAGGGCTGACAGGAGTGGTGGTGATGGTAGTTGTAGGGTGCAGAGATATAGTTGTTGTGGTGGCAAGGTGTCATCAAATCGGTTCTGACTCCTACCAGTCCTGTATAGGCTTTCCAAGGAGCAGCTGGTGGGTTTGAACTGCCAACCCTGTGGTTTGTAGTCCAATGCTGATCTTACAGCGCCCCACTGGGACTAGTTTCGGTATGTCGAGTGCTGTATTTCACACACTGTGTCATTTCACTCTGGTCTTTAAGGTAGATGGTGTCATTAGACTAAGCCCCATTTAACAGCTGGCCACACTGGGGGTGCATAGCAGAGCTCAGCTGCCACCCCACCCATGGCTGGCATGTCGATTCCGATGGGACAGAGTAGAACTGCTCATATGGTTTCCACAACTGTAGCCTCATCTTATTCTCACAGAGCAGTTGGTAGATTTGAACACTAACCTTTTGCCTAATAGCCCGTTGCTTAACCCACTGCACCACAAGGGTTTCTAAGTAGAACACAAGCAGTCACTAACTATGTCACAGAATTTAACAGTTCAGCATATTAGAGTCCTAGTGTGACTTTGCAGGATAAAGCTCAACAGTTTAAACCCACCAATCACTCCTTGGAAACCCTATGCAAGGTGTCATTGAATGAGAGCCAACTTGACAGCACTTAACACCACCCAAGATTGGGATTAGACAGGAGTGGTGATTGACAGGTAGGAATCACTTCTTAACACCACCCAAGATTGGGATTAGACAGGAGCGGTGATTGACAG
>NW_006408697.1:1058470-1066967 GCF_000296735.1 Chrysochloris asiatica | reverse complement strand
GAATCACTTCTTGGGTAATTTTTAAAATGAAAGGTAATTCATCTCTATTTAATCTTGTTCCTTTTCCTTTTTCAACTGAAGTAAAAGGTGAGGTTTTCAAATAAAGGTACTGAAAAGGTTTGAGAGCTAAAAATTGATTAAGTCTTTTTCATCATTAATAGGATGCTGAACCAGTAAGGAATAATAATTTAAAATCCTATTGGTGCAAGGGCCCAGTTGGAGTGGAGGCCTGTAGTGTTTTGACTTTTCTGTAATTTTTGTTAGTCTAAGAGTCCTGGTGTGGCGCTGTGGGTTAATGCGCCAGACTGCAAAGTCATTTGAATTGCAAGGTCAGCAGTTCAAGCTCACCAGCTGCTCCTCGGAAACCCTATACAGGGTCGCTATGGGTTGGAACCGACTCAATGGCACTTCACAACAACAACAACAACAACAACAAAGAGCAGAATAATCATAAGACTGGCATATGAATGCTAGGTAACAAAAGCATCACCCAATCTGAAAGAGTTTAGGAGTCAGCTTAAAATTGTACTTACTGTTTTAAATGGAAATTCAGAGTTTCCTTTTAAATTGTGTAAGCTTCTGTAAGAAACGTAAGTAATAAATAATACACTTTTAAGTTGAACCAGAAATTTGCTTGATTAATGAATAGAGTCTGGATGTGGTGTTATAGGATAAGTATGTAACCACAAGGTTGGTTTGAACCACAAGGTCTGCGGTTCGAATTGACCAGCTGCTTCTGGGAAACCCTATACAGGGTCACTCTGAGTCTGTACCAACTTGACGGCGTTTAACAACAACAACAATGGAAAACAAAGCATGATATTAATCTGGTGACTGTATTAATTGCACATTTCATTGTAGGCTGTAAAGGTATAGGACACAGGCATAGTGAAAATAAAGAGTAAATTGGATATGACTTGAGCTTAACAGCATCAACAATGACCTATGTTGTATATATATATATATATAATTTGTGTATGTGTGTGTGTGTAGCTGTCGAGTTGACTCCAACTGAAAGTGGTCTCATGTGTATAATTGAACTGTGCGCCATAGGATTTACAATGCCTGGCTTTTTTTGGACGTAAACCACCAGATTTTTCTTCCCACATACTTCTGGTTGGGCTCCAACTTCCAACTTTTCACTTAGCCCCTAAGTGCATTAACTATTTGCTCCACTCAGGGACCTACATACTAACCTCTCCTTTATTTTATCAAGCTATTGTTAAGTGTTGTCCTGTCTGTTCCCACTCAAAGCAACCCTGTATGGGGTTTCCGAGGCTAAAATCTTTGCGGGAGCAGAAAGGCTCATCTTTCTTCTGATTTTATCAAGAAAATGTGTAAGAAATATTATATCTTTTAATTTCATTTTGATACATGCTTAATCATATACAGATTTTTGAAATATATCAAGTTGAATTTTAGATATCAACATGAATCAGAGTTCACTTTCTCAATAGTCATAGCAAAATACAACTTTCTGTGGAAAGAGGTAAGTACCCAGGCCAGTATTAAGCCTTCTCAGAGCTGAGGAGAGGATAAATTTCAACTTTTAAAATAGAAAATTTAGAAATGAAAGAAGTCTTCTGGTTGTTAAGAATGTTTTTATAAACCTCTGAGTATGGTATTTGTATATCCATTATTTATAATGAAAATTTCAGCTATATTTCATCCTAATATTTGACCCATAAAGACATTTGTAAATATTAGTCTCTAATTAATATTGACAATATTTGAGGTAGAGTAAATTTAATTGCAACCTATTAGGTGCAAGTGAAGTCCTGGTGTGGTGCTGTTGGATAAGGACTGGACTCCAAGGTCAGTTTGAACTGCAGGGTTGTTGGTTCAAACTCACCAGCCCCCCTCCTCAGAAACCCTATACAGGGTCCCTATGAGTCAGAACTGACTTGAGGGCACTTAACAGCAAGGGTGCAAGAAAGACAGTAATAAAATGGGCCTTTGTCTAAAGTAATGTTTTATAATCCTGAATCCAATGCAGTTATTAAAAATATTTGTAAACTTTTGATATTGTCCATCCCTAAGAAATTAGAATATACAAGTATCATTGTTGTTATGTGCCGTGGAGTCAGTTCCGACCCATAGCGACCCTGTACAGGATTTCCGAGGCTGTAAATCTTTACAGGAGCAGAAAGCCTCATCTTTCTCCTGCGGAACAGCTGGTAGTTTCAAACAGCTGACCCTGAGTTTAGTATCCCAGTTTGTAACTACTATGCCACCAGAGTATTATTCAATCATAAATAATTGCTAGGCATACAGATATAATTTAATACATTCACAACATCTTTATGTATAGATAGTTGCCAGTTTTATCTGAGGAAATGCTGCTGTTGTTAAGAACCATCGAGTCAGTTCCGACTCATGGCGAACTGGGATAGACAGGGTTTCCAAGGAGTGGCTGGTGAGTTTGAATGTCCCACCTTGTGGTTAGCAGTCCAGTGCTTAACTTACAGCGGCTCACTAGGACTCAGAGAAAGCATTATGTTTGCTAATTATTTGCTACTTATTTCTTTGTTAATACCTAAAGTATCATTTAAGTCTCTCCCCACTTGATTTTTTCATAAGACACTGTTTTTCATAAATCATCTAGGTTTCCGTAGATGCTGCCCACGGCTACAGCCCCCGAGCCATTGACATGAGCAATGTTACCCTCTCCAGAGATCTGTATGTAAGTAGTGCTCTCTCACAAACATTCTCCAAAATTCACTTTGAATTCCATACTGTGTATGTTTTAAAACAAGAGATGTTTGCAGTGTGGTGATCCAATGGGGTTGACAGAGTATGTCCTTAACTTTCAGTACTATCCAAAAGTTGCTATGATCCAAATGACATTTTCTCTTCAAAGATGATATTCATTTAAAGAATCCTAACATAGTTAAATAGCTCTGGGTGAGAAGAGAGTACATTTTTTATTAATGATTTAGTTAACATGTTTAAGTACCACCTTTGTTGTGGTTGTTGTTAAGCACCATGGAGTCGGTTCCGACCCATAGCGACCCTGTACAGGGTTTCCGAGCTGTAAATCTTTATGGGAGCAGAATGCCTCATCTTTCTCCTGCAGAACGGCTGGTAGTCTTGAATTGCTGACCGTGAGATTAGCAGCCTGATTTGTAACCACTGTGTTACCACCTTAATTAATCATTAATCTGTATAGATCTTAGGTTGTCTGTTTACTGGATCTGATAGCATTTGGCTTGGTCCCTTCATAATCTTATCTGTCCTTCTTTGTCACTAAAGATCCTACTATGAAATGGCTGATTGAAAGATAAAATTTGTTGCCAGGAAACAAGTTAACAGCTCAAAATGGTGTGATCACACCTTAGTAGTGGTGTTATTCCAAAAGAAATAAAGATGTAAATTCAAAATCTCTGTATTGTTGATTTGTTATTGTCCTTGTATTAGCACATCAAAATGACAGTAAATTTAAAAACTCTAAAAAGTGAAAAGATCTGAGAGGTAATCTTATTAAAATCCAAAATACCACAGAAAGTGTAAAGCAATTTATCCAAAATCATTCTCCTAGTCTGGGACAGAGATTGATATAGAAGTCAAGTATTTGGAGTCCTGATGTGGTGCTGTAGGACAAGCATTGGTCTGCTAACCACAGGTTGGCAGTTCAGACCCACCAGCCACTTCTTAGAAACCGTGATGAGTCAGAACCAACCTGACACATGTACCAACAACAAAAGCATGAATATAATGGTTAATTAGCTTTGATCATCTTTTAAAGCCTTGGTTGGTTGCTTTTGTGCCGTGGAGTTGGTTCTGACTCACAGCGACCCTGTATAGGGTTTCTGAGGCTGTAAACCTTTACAGGAGCAGACAGTCTCATCTTTCTTTCATGTAATGGCTGGTCGTTTCGAACTGCTGACCTTGATGTTAGCAGCCTGACTCGTAACCACTATGCTAACAGAGCTCCTTTAAAACCTTGGAATTAAAAAAAAGAAGAAGAAAAAAGAAATTATAAAATACATTTCTTGACTATAGCCATTTTTAAGGGACGATAGTGGTGTAGCAGGCTATTATACATTGGGCTGCTAGTCTGAAGGTCAGCAGTTCAAATCCACTAATTGCTCTATGGGAGAAAGATGAGGCTTTCTGCTCCCATAAAGATTTACAACCTAGGGAGCCCTCTACAGGGATAGGACCAACTGGTTGGCACACAACCACCACTGCCAAAACCATTTTTAAGTTTGCATTATTGAATTAATCAAACATGCTTTTAAACATTATAAATAGCAATGAGCATGCCATCTAACACAAAAGCACGGAAACTCCTGTGAAGTTTCCATGTTTCTATTGGTTTGCTTGTGACTCAGAGAAATCTCATAGGACAGAGTAGAACTGCCCCATAGGGTTTCCAACTCTGTACTCTTTACCAGAGTGTAGTGGTTACAAATTGGGTTGCTAACCTCAGGGTCAGCAGTTCGAAACTACCAGCTGTTTCATGGGAGAAAGATGAGGCTTTCTGCTCCCGTAAAGATTTACAACCTTGGAAACACTGTACCAGGGGCGCTATGAGTTGGAACGGACTACATGGCACATAACAACAACAACAACAACAACCTCTTTACGGAAGCAGACTACCACATCTATTTCCTGAAGAGCCGCTGGTGGGTTCCAACTTCTGACTTTTCAGTTAGCAGCTGAGTGCTTAATCACTGCACCACCAAGACTTCTTCATAGCAACCCTGTAGAGCGTTTCTGAGGAGCAGCTGGTGTACTTGAACCACTGACCTTGCAGTTGAAACTGACCTTGCAATCCAGCACATTAACCAACAGTGTCACACTACTATGTAATTTGGCAAATAGTTAAAATTTTCTGGAATTCAGATTCTAAATAAAAGAGTTGTGGGTTTTCAAAAAATGTATTTTACCACTAATGCTTCATGCTTTTGTTAACTTAAAGTATGTTTTGATGTTACGTTATGAAAAACAATGTTATCCTTTTTTAAATCATTACAGTATAACTTAGCTCCTTAATATTTTATTCATGTAAGGCTATGGCAGAAATGATGGCGGAGAATTACCATAATATATGGGCCAAGAAAAAGAAAATGGAACTGGAGTCCAAAGGTAATCTTTTCTAAAAACCATTTTTAGAAAAACCAGAATTCAACTACATAGAAATATGATACGATTTTTAAAACTCAAGAGTTTTTCGCATAAGAATTCATTTTAGCTTTATTTTATTAGAATGGTTCAGATATGTCCATGAAAGACTTGAAGTGGAGATTCTGTAATTCCCAGGCTCCGTATGTTTGCTTCTTCATTTGGAAGTTCTCAGTGTAGTCAACAGTCTTCTCCAGCACCACAGTGCGAGGAATCAGTTCTTCTTCACAGTCTTTTTCCTTTTTATTGTGAATTGGGTTCTGGAGCAGATCAGTTTTCCATTCAACAATTCATACACATTTTGCTTCACATCAATTGCAGTGTAACGTGACTTATCCCACCTCCTCCCTGTGCGTCCTGCTTACATTCTTTCCTCCGTCTGAATGCTGTCCCTGGGTAAATGGGGCCTTTTGGATCTCAAGTAGTTGACTGTTCTAAAGTTATTATTTAACTGGACACTGAGCTTCCACATGAGGCAACTGAAAGGACTATGGCTTAGATGAGACACACATTAGTCATCAAAGTGGAGTCTTTGTTTTTTAAAACAATTTTAAACAACAGATAAATATATAGTATTGCCTTTTTCCAGAATTTTTATGACTTTTTCTTACCCATTTTAGCATGCAAATGTGTTTCCTTTCTAATGTCCCAGCTTGGCTCTTCACTTAACTACTTAGACCTCCCTTGCTGACTCCCATCCAAACCTAAACATATTTCTTATGTTATCCCTTTCTGTATCCCATCTGAGCCTCTCAGTTTGATTCAGTCTAGTTATGTTGCTTTTTCTGAAATGCTTTTGCATGTTCTTGTCTCCTGTTAGGCTTATAAAACACTAAAATAACCTCATATTCTCTTAGTCATTTTTCAAATCTTTTCTTAACTGCATAAATATTAAAAATGGAGTGCATCCAACACTGATTGCCTCCTTGTTATTTATTCAGCATTACTCTTTACACATATTATTTATAACATATACACGCATTTGTTCTCTTCAAATACTTCCTATATAGGTTTCCTGTCCCCTACCAGCATATGATCTTCTCAAGTTCAGGACTACAGTTCTTATTTCTTTTGTAAGTCTTATTGTAAATTTCTGAGCACCTAGAAACCCTTTAGTCAGCATTGGATTTAGTAATAATATCGAAGGAGATAAGTTTTGAGGAGTGGAGGTCATTTAGTGGTGGAAGGCATAGCTGTGATATTGAAGGAAGGGACCAGATACAGAACACTAGGAAACAGAGTAGCACCGATGAAGACTGGCTACAGAGACCAACTGTTCTTCTTTCCCCAGGGAGGAAAAGAGAGGATGCCATCTACCCAAACTGCTGACTTTAACATTTACCAAGGGCTAGGCATATTGTTTGTTAACATGAATGCTTGTTCAATGAATGATAGCTTTCTTGACCTGTGGGGTGGCTGACTAGCTGGCTGGCTGACTGACTGACTAGCTGGCTGGCTGACTGACTGACTAGCTGGGCTGGCTGACTGACTGACTAGCTGGGCTGGCTGACTGACTAGCTGGCTGGCTAGATAGCTAATAAGTCATAGAGTTTTCTTAGTGAAATTCTTGAAAGGACATTGTCCACATAACTACTAAACAAAATGACTGTTTGTTACATGAGCAAAATACGTGAACCAAAATTCTATTCCCCTTTTCTTTTTGCGTGACTTGTTCAGTCACTATGGCTAAGTGAATAAATGAAAAGTAATAAGGGTGTATCCTATTGCTGCTTTTCTAAGTAGTTATGTTGAATGGTCATCGTTAGACTTAAGTACTGGACAGACCATTTAGAAATGTCTAGTGTCAAGGTTTCTTTATGGAATTTAATGGAAATATTCATCTCTCTGCATCCAGCTTGTGTTTGTCCAAATTCACATTATTTGGTTGTGGTTGGTGAAACTAGTCCTCCATACCTTTAAGAATTTTTTTGAACCTATCATATGCTCTGAAAGGAGGAAGTGAGTTGGTTTAGGTCCAAAATGGAAGAAAAGTGAGGGAGATGTTAAAATGGAAAATGCTGGATTTGGATTTTGGGTTATTGAGACAAACAAATAGAGAAGTGAATCTTGGAAAGAAAAAGATAAAGTTAGAGCCTATGTAAAACTTTAAACAGAAGCTATGTGCCTTTTTTGAAATGTATTCTTTTAGCTGCAATTTGAACAGTGATTAAAATCGTTCCTAACAGCATATGTTCTGTTACTTCTATTTTGCTGCTAAGGAGATCTCAGTGGAGTGTGGGAAATTCCTTTCTGGAATTCCCTTGTTGTTGTTAAGTCCCATTGAGTTGGTTCTAACCCATAGCAACCTTGTGTAGGGTTTCCAACGAGTGGCTGGTTAGATTGAACTGCCAGCCTTGCAGTTCAGACTGACTTTAGCAGTTATATTTTAGGGTCTGTTGTCATCCTATGTCTTGGTGTGTATGTCTGTGAGACAGAGAAAAGAAGACAAGAATAAGGAGAGCCTTAGAGGTAGGGAGACTGGTAGCCACCAGACCTCTAAACACCTAAATCAGTCAGTGCTCAACTGTACAGTTTTGTTTCTGTCTTATCCAGATGTTTTTTCACCATGCATCCTGCATCCATTTGCAGAAAACTAATCTCCCTTAGGAAATTCTGGAGAAAATTTCCTCTTCTGCTAAAACCAAGTTTGAGTTTTTGTGAGACGCTCTGTATACAGCAGACTTCGAGCACAGCATACGGCTGGAGGTTGGTGGCAAGGGGGTACGGTTCTATCTTGTTCTTGGGCCACCTGGAAGCTAAGGTAGCGGGGGTCATAACCAGTCCCCACCCTCACCTTGTTCTTCGCCAGTGTCTTCAGTGCACCTTGGACTTCTTGCCTTCTTCCTTCAGTGTCATTGGCTCTTCATCATATGCAACCTCTTGAAATGATGGATCACTGACCATTTCTTTTGTTACAGTGACACTGTGTAGTCCTTGCATCTTCTTTTGATACTGTCTGCATCATTCAATATTTTGCCCGTAGGATCCTTGAATATTTCAAGTCAAGGCTTGATTTTTTTCTTCATATCAAGAGACAGTTGTTCAGACAGAACAAGGGGATACTGAATGGTTTAAAATCAGGAAAGGTTTGCATCAGGGTTGCATTCTTTTGGCATCAGGATTGGAAGAAGAGTTATTTACAGCCTGTGATAGGCTCTTGAACCTTGATTATTGAAAGTGAAGAGGACTTAATGAACACTGACTAGCCACTCAGGGCTAGAGCGGAGAGACACTGAAGCAGCCAGCTGGTCTGAAGTGTAGGGAAGCATGCGAGAACTCCTAAACTTGCAGATAGCACGCATTTTATACAGCTTGGATGGTTAGCTGAGCAGAATTTAACCAGATGAAGATAAAGAAGTTTGATATGGGG
>NW_006408697.1:1055371-1056965 GCF_000296735.1 Chrysochloris asiatica | reverse complement strand
TTTTTTTGTTGTTGTTGTTTTTTTGGATGTACACCGAAGCACTCAGGGGTATGTAATCATTCAAACAACCAAAGGGTACACCCTGCACGCCTGCCCCCTGGCCACCAACACACAGCCCCTCTGCCTCCACGAGCCTAAAGTCCCCAGCCACTCCATCTCTACACATCATCTTCTCTGCCTCCATCTCTGGCATCCCTGCTCTCTGGTTAGGGTCCCACACTCTACTCTTCTCCCTTGATGGTTCCAAGATCCTCCACTCCTGGAATGTAAGATCAACCACTCCCCTCTTTTTGTTACTAAACATCTACCTTTACATTTACAACAATCACAATCAGTCCTAATAACAGTTACTCACTATTTTACCACAAGTCTTATCCCCATCTCTTTCACAAGCCCCATTTACACAGATTGAAAACCACTCACTGGAGATTCTACTTTACCCCGCACCCTCTGAAACTAAACTCTCTCTTGAATCCGTGTAAACCAGTCACTCATGTCTTTGTGTTGTTAAGCACCGTGGAGTCGTTTCCAACTCATAGCGACTCTGTGAAGTGTTTCTGAGGCTGTAAATCTTTACGGGAGCAGAAAGTCTCATCTTTCTCCTGTTGAACAGCTGGTAGTTTCGAACTGCTAACCATGAGATTAGCAGCCCAATTCGTAACCACTACGCTATCAGAGCCATTTCAGGGCCTTAGCCTGTTACCCTTAACACTTTTTCTAGTCCTAATCATAACCTCAACAATGATGTAAGTATTAGGCCTGTCCTAGATCTTGCCATAGTTGAAACCCTAGACCTCACTTCTTACTTCGACATACACCACCCTAAACCCCTAAAAAAGCCAGTTGCTATAAAGTCAACTCCAACCCATAGCAACTCAAGAATGGTTCTATGGGTAGCCCATGGCACTTTAGGTATTTTCCTCCAACGCCGTAACTCAAAAGCAATCCATACTGAAGGATGTGCTCTTTGATCTTCATCAGTAAATATTTTAAGTCCTCATCACTTTCAGCAAGCAAGGTTGTATCATCTGCTTGTTACAGGTTGTTAATGAGTATTCCTCCAATCCTGATGCCACATTTTTCTTCATAGAGCCCAGCTTCTTGGATTATTTGCTCAACGTATAGGTTGAATAAGTGGTGAAAGAATACAACCCTGTCACACACCTTTCTTAATTTTAAACCATTCAGTGTTGCCGTGTTCTGCTCAAACAACTGCCCCTTGGTCCGTGTACAGATTCCTTATGAACAGAATTAAGTATTCCGGAATACTCGTATTTTGCAATGTTGTCCAAAGCTTGTCATGATCCACACAATCAAAAGCCTATGTTTAGTCAATAAAGCACAGGTAAACATCTTTCTGATGTTCTCTGCTTTTAGCCAAAATCCATGGGACATCAGCAGTAATATGCTTTGTTCCACGGCCTCTTCTTAATCTGGCTTGAACCTCTGGAAGTTCTCTGTCAATGTATGCTTGCAGCCTTTTCTGTATTACCGTTAGTAAACATTTACTTGCATGGGCTATCAAAGAGATTGTCCGGTGATTTCCGCATTCTGTTGGGCCACCTCTCTTTGGAACAGGCACAAATATGGATCT
>NW_006408697.1:1051722-1053746 GCF_000296735.1 Chrysochloris asiatica | reverse complement strand
TCTGGCTGTACTTCTTGAACACAGATCTGTTCATTTTTGAGGGGCAGCCCATGGCACTTTCAATATTCTTCTTCAACACCATAACTCAAAAGCATCAATTCTTCTATTCACATGCATATGAAGTTATTGAAAATACCATGGCTTGGGTCAGGCGAACCTTAGTCCTCAAGCTGACATCTTTGCTCTTCAACACTATAAAAAGATCTTATGCAGCAGATTTGCCTAATGCAATATGTCATTTGATTTCTGGACTGCTGCTTCCATGAATGTTGATGGTTGATCCAAGAAAAATGAAGTATTTCATAAATTCAATCTTTTCTCCATTGATGAGAATGTTGCTTTTGGTGCAGTGGTGAGGATTTTTTTTTTTTTTTTTTCACATTGAGATGCAATCCTTACTGAAGGCTGTGCTCTTTGATCTTCATCAGTAAGTATTTTAAGTCCTTTTGACTTTCAGAAAGCAAAGTTCTATCATCTGCATGTTGCAGGTTGTTTATGAGTCTTCCCTCAATCCAGATGCTACCTTTTTTCATCTAATCCAGCTTCTCAGATTATTTGCTCAGCATAAGGTTGAATAAATATGGTGGATTATAAATTAAGTTGTCAAATTAATATGCTTTTCTATGACTGAATGCAATTATAGAATTCATAATAGGTGAAGATTCCAGAGTGATTAAATTAGTTCCCCCCACCCCCAAGTGATTAAATTAGATATTTGAATGTTTAAAAAAATGTGTTTTTCTTATGAAGTATTCTGTTAAGTTTCATCTTTAACTATGATAGAAGTCAGATTTTATGCCCAGTGTATGTAGAAATGTATTCGAACTTCTTGCTGTTCATAAGATGTTTGTTAGTTTTTTCTTCTGACTGTTGTATTATACTTGGTTCTGTTTATACCATAATGTAAACTCATCAATGGTTCCTTAATATACTCCCCTTTTTGTAGCATGGTAGTTAATGTGTTTCTTTTCATTTGTGATTAAATAGTACCTCTTAAAGGTCAAAGTCCTGGTGTGGCTCTTTGGGTTAATGTGCCAGACTGCAAAGCCATTTGAACTGCAAGGTCGGCGGTTCAAGCTCACCAGTCGCTCCTTGGAAACCCTGTATAGGGTCACTATGGGTCAGATCTGACTCAACGGCACTTAACAACAATAGCAATGGTCAGAACGAGCTCTGGTAGTGTAGTCTTTGAGAATCGGGCTGCTAACCTCCAGGTCAACAATTTGAAACTACCAGAAAGCAGCTGTGGTAGCATAGTGGTATCAAATCGGGCTGCTGACCTCAAGGTCAGCAGTTCAAAACTACCAGCCTTCCACAGGTGAAAGATGAGGCTTTCTGCTCCCGTAAAGGTTGGCAGTGTCGGAAACCCTGGGCAGGGTCACTACAAGTTGGAACTGACTCCACGGAACATAACAACAACAACAGTGGTCAGAAAGTTTCATGGCATTCTGTCCAAGCAAGCTCTAGTAAAATACAGCACTTCTTCCTTTGCATTTTTGTTTGCTTGTTTATTTTTGTACGGAAAATTCAACATTTCTTGTATTTCAATAGGTTATTGATAAATCACACGGGCCATTGATTTAATAGACTCTGTGTTGTTATTTTAACTAAAAAACTATTCATTTTCTAATTTTGCTGTCTAGAATTCCATTAGCAGTTACATTTCAGAGCCCTTCCGCAGGCCCCACGAACTCCTATGACCATGTATGTGTTATAACCTTACTTTGAAGCAGAGTATGCAATTCAGTTCTTTTGCTTCTTTAAGGTGGTTGTTGTTTTTAAGTGCTGTCGAGTCAATTCTGATGCTTAGCAACCCAATTTAGGGTTTCCAAGATGCATCTGGTGAGCTTGAACAGTAGACCTTGCAGCTCAAAGCAACTTTGCATCCAATGCATTAACCCACAGCGCCACACCAGGACTCCATTAATGTTGTTGTTGTTGTCAGGTGCCATCAAGTCGGAACCGACTCATAGCGACCCCATGCACAGCAGAACGAAACAATGTCCGATCCTGGGCCAACCTCA
>NW_006408697.1:999970-1048882 GCF_000296735.1 Chrysochloris asiatica | reverse complement strand
TCTCTTTGATATCTCAAGCGAGCAAAGTTTTGCTAAAGGTAATACAGAAACGGCTGCAATCATACATTGACAGAGAACTTCCAGAGGTTCAAGCTGGATTTAGAAGAGGCCGTGGAACGAGAGATATCATTGCTGATGATGATGAATAGCATTCGTTAAATTTGATCTTTACATGTGAATTAACAATACGCTTTTTACATTTGCTGTAGCGCTGTGGGCCGATGCTCAGACTGCAAAGCCATTTGAATTGCAAGCTCACCAGCTGCTTCTTGGAAACCGTATACATAGTCACTATGGATCAGAACTGACTTGCTGGCACTTAACAACAACAACAATTTTTACTGAAATGTTTTCATTGTTGCTTTTTCTTAATTTAAATATTTTCCAAATTTTTCAAACATGAAAGAGTGCTTTTATTATTTTTCTCCAGAATTTTCATACTGGAAATATCGGTTCTTGCTAAAGGTTACTTGCCAAAATTTCAATCAATGAAATATGTATGTTGTATTTATTTAAGATATTTAAGAGGGCTCAGCTTTTAACGTAGTGCATCCAAGTATTCTTCTTGTATATTCAGAAGTAATATGTGACTATAAAGTACTCTTGGATCTAGAAGATGTCATAAAAATTTCATGTTCAAATATTAGTTTTACTTCTCACTGTGAAGCAGAAAATGAATATTTCTTGGAACGTGTCTTACAGCTTTACTAGATCCAGTTTGCCTTTTTGTAGTCTATTTTTTACACTCCACATTCAGAATTTGTTTGAACATTTAGAAAGTGCAGTTTCTCCTCCTTCCTTGGTGATTGCAGATGCTATTAGAGCTTGGTATTACAAATGGAAGGACTTTAATGTTTGATTTTGCCTCTTAGAAACCACATGCATAGTCTTTTTTTGAGCAGGTTTCCTACATGAAAAGGAGCAGTAACGACACTTGAGGTAAAGGTCTTAACATGCTCTGTGATTAAGGGATCTCACAACTTGTGTAGTCCACACTATTGCTATTGTTAGGTGCCATCAAGTCAGTTCTGACTCATAAGCACCCTGTGTGCCACAGAAGGAACCCTGCCTGGTCTCTGCAGCACCCTGACAGCCTTTCCTGTGTCCGAGTCAACTGTTGCAGCCACTGTGTCAACTCATCTCAGCGAGGGCCTTCTTCCTTTCCTTTGAGCCCTCTACTTTACCAGGGACTGGTCCCTCCTGATAACATGTCCCAAGTACATGAGACAGTCTTTTCACTCTTGTGTCTGTGGAGATTCTGGCTGCACTTCTTCCAAGACAGTTTGGCTCATGCGTCTGGCAGCCCTTGGAATGTCAAAATTCTTTTCGAACACATAATTTCTTTTCCAGTCTTCCTTATTCATTGTCCAGCTTTTGTATGCATTTGAGGCAGTTGAAAACATCATGACTTGGGTAAGACACACCTTAGTCCTCAGAGTGATTTCTTTGCTCTTTAGTACTACAAAGAGGTATTTTGCAACAAATTTGCCTAGTGACTTGTGCCCTTGATTTCTTGACTGCTGTTTCTTCAGGCATTGACTGTAAATTCAAATAAGATAAAATCTTTGACAACTTTTATCTTTTATGTTGCTTATTGGTCCAATTGTGTGGATTTTTTTTTTGTCTCTTTGTTGAGGTTTCATACATATTGAAGGCTGTAATCTTTGATCTTTATCAGCAGGTACTTCAAGACCTTTACTTTCCAAGCAACATTGTATCATCTGCATATCACAGGTTGTTAATAAATCACTCTCCAGTCATGATACCATGTTGTTACTCATGTAGTCCTTTTTTTTTGATTAGTTGCTCAGTATACAGTCTGAGTAAGTATAGTGAAAGGGTATAAAACCGGACGCACATCTCTCCTGATTTTAAACCAAGTATCCCCTTGTTTTGTTTACACACCTGCCTCTTGTTCTAGATCTGTTGTGCATGCTACCAAGTCTCATCTTAGATGATTTTCTTACTGCTGTGCTGAGTGTTTGTCTTGATATTCTCTTAGGAGGTGGAAACCATCCCTTGTTGGTGCCCTATGATACACTGACAGCCAAAGAAAAAGCCAAGGACAGGGAAAAAGCCCAGGATATTCTCAAGTTCTTACAGATCAATGGATATGCTGTGTCCAGGTAAAAGCACACCTGCTCCACTTACACATTGTTTATTTAAATATTTCCATCAGATTTTCTGCCAAAAGTGAATGCAGTGATTTCTAAGCTAGTTTAAAGCTACTATTTTGTATGATCAAAATACATATCTGACAGAAACTTTAATGCCCTTTGCTGTTAACCACACGAGTGAGTTCTGTTTGTTGCTTGCATTCGTTACCCACCAGTGAAGCAAAATCCCCAGGTGAAAGTGACATGATTTTTCTGAAGGCAAGATTTTGCTGCTTAGTAATTGTGTTATTAATGGCAATTTTAATATCATATGTAAAGTTGTTGTTGTTGTTAAGTGCCATGGAGTCAGTTCCAATCCATAGCAACCCTGTATAGGATTTCCTAGTATTCCTTGTAAATTAAATCTAATTTTGCCTTCTGCTACAAGAATACTAAATACACTTTAGTAAATGAATACTTTTTTCCTTGTATAATGTTTTATCTTCTAATAGACTTTGTAAGGAACCCTGGTGACGCCATAGCTAAGCGCTCATCTGCTAACTGAGAGCTTGGCGATTGAAACACACCAGCTGCTCCTCAGGAGAAAAGACCTGAGGATCTGCTTCCTTAAACGTTATGGCCTGAACATCCTATTGAGCAGTTCTAGACTGTCATAATAGGATTACATGGATCATTGTGCATTGGTATCAACTTAACATCACCCATTAACAATATCAATAGACTGTGTATAAATTGCTCTGAATTTCTCCTTTTTGCTATTCCAGAGGGTTCAAGGATCTGGAACTGGACACGCCTTCTATTGAGAAACGATTTGCCTATAGTTTTCTCCAACAACTCATTCGCTATGTGGATGAAGCCCATCAGTATATCCTGGAGTTTGGTAGGTACCACAATCCTATAATTAGTAGACCAGTATTTGCTATTCTTAATGCTTAAAACATAGGTGTATAGAATAGCACAGTCTTCTCCGGTAAATATTTACAGCTGTGGAAACCCTAAGCAGGGTCGCTGTGTCAGAACTGACTCCACAGCACATAACCACTACTACCACTGCCACCAGGCTGTTTACGTCTTACTCTATGAAGGCATAAGCATACTATATACAGTTTCATGTTTAGTACCCTTCATCATTCTGTAGGTAAGCAAGTTTAGTTCATCTTGTTGTTATGCACAATAGAACAAAACAATGCCCACTCCTGTGCCAACTTCATTCCATCTTGTTGGGGGTCTTCCTCTTTTTTGCTGACTCTCTACTTTAAATCATGATGTCTTTCTATAGGGACTTGTCCCTCCTGATAATATGTCCAAAGTATGAGACATGAAGTCTGCCCATCCTGGCTTCTAAGGAGCATTCTGGCTGTACTTGACTTCTTCCAACATAGATTTGGTTTTGGCAGTTCTTGGTACTTTTAATATTCTCCTCCAATACCATAGCTCAAATGCATCAGTTCTTCTGTAGTCTTCTTTATTCATTGTCCAGCTTTCATATACATATGAGATTGTTAAAAATATCATGACTTAGATCAGGTGCACCTTAGTCCTCAAACTGACATCTGTGCTCTTGAACACTTTAAAGAGTACTTTACATGAACTCTTTAAAGTTTGTTCTTAGTGATGAGAAAATTTTGAACACTTTTTTTTTTCCCCCTTAATTGAGCATAGACTATTTTTCCCTTTATAATACGTATTGGCATGGGTTTTTCATTTTGAAATATAAACTGGAAGAATATAAAAATATTAAGATACAGCTAATAATTTCCCAATGAAATGATTTGCTCTTCTCTTTACAAACAACCCATAAAATCTCAAAAACTCTTATGGATTCCCAAAGTTTGTAGACAGTATAAAAGGCCTTGGGTTTACCTTTGTAAATATCATAGGGATACATTAGTAGTGCATACTACTTTATTATTCATTGAGCATAAAAAGAAATACCTTGTCTTTATCTGACCCTGCCATCTATATAAAGGAAGAACCTGTTATATTTTAGAGTCAGAACAAATAAGCAAGGTAGACTTCCATTATTTCTTTTCTCTCTCATCATTCTCAACTGTTGAATTTAAATTCCAAGTGATTATTAGCCAGGGGTTGGTATTAAAATGAAGGAGTTTCAAAAAATTCAGGGAAAAACTCCATAATCTTTCTACTTCATTTTTCCATGAACTTTTGAAGCTCTTTCCCATATAATAAATTGTAGCTTGGTCTCTAGAAGGAGTGTTCTCGTTTTGTTTTTTTTAATGTTTTATTGTGAATTATGCGATGGTTTACATGGGAGAACATTAGTTTTAAATTAATCCTATCGTATATCGTTTCATTGCTATGGTTACAATCCCCTCCATGCATCATCAGCCAGTCAAAGGGTATACACTACAAGATTGCCCCCCAGTCATCAGCATACTACCCCTCTTCCTCTCTGTGGTTTGTTTTTTTTTATGTTTTTATTGTGAGTTGAGTGAAAGTTTACAGGGCAGATCATCAGTTTTACATTCAACAAATCTTATACCTTATTTCATTACAATGATTATAATCCCCTCCATGTACCATCAGTTAACAGTATTTCTCTCTATTCATTTTAGCTCTTTTTTTAAAAAAAAAAAACACAGAATGAGTGTTCTCTTGTGGTTGTGTATTTTTATGTTCTTTAACACTCTCAATTTTTAAAAAATGTTCATAATTTTTGTAATGAACATTTTCAGTCTCCTGGCTCCTCTCCTCATGGTTCATAATCCCAGATTCCTTAGTAACTGATTTATTAACAGACAACCTCCAAAACCAGGATTCCTGTTGCTGCTCTTTTACTCAGGATTTAACTTAGTTTCTGACACTACATTAGATTAACATTTGTAGAATTTCAAGTTCTGGTAAATTTCTTGTTCTTAGCTGTAGGATTTAAGGGGAGTATGTGATGGCACTTAACAACAACAACAATGTGAAGCCCACCCGGCAGTAGCTCTCTAAACCAAGGAAGACTTTCTGACAAAAAAAAAATTAATGGTAGTTAATGCTATATGCAAGGAGCTCTGGTAGCGTAATGGTTACGAATCGGGCTGCGAGCCGCAAGGTCAGCAGTTCAAAACTACCAGCGGTTCCGTGGAAGAAAGATAAGGCGGTGTGCTCCCGTAAAGATTTATAGCCTCGGAAACCCTGTGTAGGCTCGCTATGAGTTGGAACCGACTCCACGGCACACAACAACAACAACAATGCTATATGCAACTGTTCTCTGGGAGAGGAGTCTAAATTAGTTTCCTAATTGTGATTATAGATTTTCCAGCTGAATATTGTTCCAGACAAACCTGTATCTCTATAACGCCTCATTTTAACTATAGACCAAATGCTGTATTCTTCCTCTCGTCTTAATTGTCCATTTCAGCAAGCAAGTTTGCATCATCTACACATCGCAGGTTGTTAATGAGTCTTCCTCCAGTACTGATGCCACATTGTTCTTCATGTGATCCAGCTTCTCAGGTTATTTGCTCAGCATACAGATTAAATAAGTCTGGTGAAAGAATACAGCCCTGGTGCACATCTTTCCTGATTTTACACCATTCATTGTCCGCATGTTCTTTTCGAACGACTGTCTCTTGGTCTATGCACAGGTTCCTCATGAGCACAATTAAGAGTTCTGGAATGCTCATTCTCTGCAATGCTGTCCATAGCTTGTCATGATTCACATAGTTGAAAGCCTTTGCATAGTCAGTAAAGCACAGATAAGCATCTTTCTGGCATTCTGTGATTTCAAAGATCCACATGATGTCAGCAATGATGTTCCTCATTCCTCATCCTTGTCTGAGTCAGGATTGACACTCTGACAGTTCCCTTTCAGTGTACTCTTGTAAACAGTTTTAAATTATCTTTAGCAACATTTTACTTGAATCTGATGTTGATGGTATTGTGCGATGATTTCTGCACTCCATTGAGTTACCTCTCCTTGGATTCCAGGGCACAAATACAGATCTCTTCCAATCAGTTGGCCCGCTAGCTGTCTTCCAAATTTCTTGGAGTAGATGAGTGAGTGCTTCCAGTGCTGCATCAGTTTTTGAAAGATTTCACTTTGTATTCCATCAATTCCTGGTGCCTTATTCTTTGGCATTGCCTTCAATGTACTTCTACCTTCATTGTCATTGACTCTTGATGATTACTACCTCTTGAAATGGTTGAATATTAACAATTAATCTTTCTCTAATCCTGGTGCTTTTTTCTTCTTAATTTAATCCAATTTCTCTGATTACTTGTTCAACATTCAGTTTTAAAAAGTTTGGTTAAAGGATGGTACAAGCCTGACACACACCTTTTCTAGTTTCAAACCATGCAGCACCCCCTTGTTCTATCGGAACAGCCGTCTCTTGGTCTATGTACAGGTTCCTCACAAGCACAATTACGTGTTCTGGAATTCCCATTTTTGACAATGTTATCCATATTTTTTTATGATCCACATAATCAAATGGATCATTGGTAAACATGTTTCTGATATTCTCTGCTTTCAGCCAAGATCCATCTGATATCACCAGTGATATCCCTCATTCCAAGTCCTTTTCTAAAATCATCTTTTAATTTCTTGCAGCTGTCGCTTGATGTATGACAGCTGCAGCCAGTTTTTAATTATCCTCAGCAAAATATACTTGCATGGGATGTTGTTCAATACTTTCTGCATTCTAGTGGGTCATCTTTGGAGTGGTCACAAATATGGATGTCTTCTAGTAACTTGACTAGGTAACTGTCTTCTAAAGGTCTTGGCATAAATGAGTGGGCTCTTCTAGGATTGCATCCATTTCTTGAGCCATCTCAACTGGCATTCTTTCAGTTGATTGTTGTTAAGTGCCGTCAAGTAAATTGTGACTCATGTCAACCAAGCCTAAGGTTTCTGAGACTGTAAATATTTACAGGATCAGAAAGCTTCATCTTTCTCCTGTGGAGTGGTTGGTGGTTAGCAGTCCAGTGCTTATTCTATAGAGCCATCCATCTCTGTCAATTCCTAGAGTACTGTTTTTATCTAGTGCCATAAGTGCAAATTGGACTTCATCCTTCTTGATCATATTCTACTTCCTGAAATGATGGAATGTTGACGAGTTGTTTTAATACAGTGACTCTGTGTATTCCTTCCATTCATTTTTGATGCCTGTTACATCCTTCAATGTTTTATCCATTGTTGTTGTTGTTAAGTACCATCAAGTCGTTTGCGACCCATAGCAAGGAGCAACCACAAACCTTGAAGTTCAAAGTGACGTTGCAGTCCAGCACATAACCCACAGCACCACATTCCCTTAATATTACAACTCAAGACTTGGATTTTTTCTTTTGGTTCTTTTAGTTTGTGAAATGCTGGGAATGTTCCTTCCTTTTTGTTTTCTAGCGCCAGGTCTTCGTACATTTAATTTCACTACTTTACTTTATCTTCTCTAAGCTGCCCTCTCAAATCTTCTGTTTGGATTTTTTACTTCATCATTTCTTGCCTTTTTTTTTTTTCCTTTTACATCTACTCTACTTTTAAGAGTATATTTCAAGGTGTGTTTATACCTCTTTTTTTTACCCCTGTCTTTACAGCTTTTTAATGATCTTTTTCTTTCTTCAGGTTTGATGTCCATTAATTATATAACCAGTACATCCCACAACTCATCTGCTTTTCATGTACTAGTATTCAGTGCATCAAAGTCTTTACAGCTTTTTAATGATCTTTTTCTTTCTTCAGGTTTGATGTCCATTAATTATATAACCAGTACATCCCACAACTCATCTGCTTTTCATGTACTAGTATTCAGTGCATCAAATCCATTTTGAGATGGTCTGTATATTCAAGTGGAATATACTGAAATTCATATTTTGACCTTGAGGACATGTTTTAATTTTTGTCAGCTTCAACTTGAACATGTAGATGAACAGTTGATGGTTTGATATGAATTTCAACCCTGACCTTGTTCTAACTGATGATATTGAGCTTCTCTTTTCTGTTTCCATGTATGTTGTCAGTTTGTTCCTATGTATTTCATCCAGTGAAATCCACATAATTCCATGACTGACAGCATTGCGCTTTAGGATAGAACTTGACATGTTCTGTTTCGTGATGAATGAGCTACCATTCTATTTCAATGGAGTCATTTCTTGCATAGTAGACCATATAATTGTCCAGTTCAAAATGGGCAATACCACTTCATTCCAGGTCACTAATATCTATTACATCAGTCTTCAAGTGATCTATTTCATTTTTGATAACTTTCAAATTTTTTTGTATTCATTCTTTATGCATTCCATGTTCTGAAATTAACAGCTATTTATTTCTTCTCATTTTGTGTCATGCCATATCAACAAATAAAGATCCTAAAAGCTTTTCTTCCTCTGTATCACTAAAGTTGATTACTCTAGTCTACTCTAGTCATATTTTTATGGCCTTCCAACATAATGGGCTCATTTTATGGCACTTTACCACCAGTGTTCCATTGTTATTGCTAAGGTTTCACAGTCCAATTTTTTAAAAAGTAGATGGCCAAGTCTTTCTTCCCAGTCTGTCTAGATGTTCTGCCGAAATCTGCCCACTGTGTGTGATCCTACTGGTGTTTGAAATACCCATGTCATAGCTTCCAGAGTAACAGCAGCACTCAAGGCAAACTGACAGACAAGGGGTGTAGAATTACCATATGACTCAACAGTCCCACTCCTAGAAATAACCCAAAAAACTTGAGAGCAAGACTCAGTCACATACTTGTACATGCATGTACATTGAAGCACTTTTCACAGCAGCCAAAGGGGAATCATTCCATGTGCCCCTCAACAGGTGAATGGCTCAACAAAATTACAAAAGAATCAAATATTTGGCTTTGTTCGTTTGTGAACTATCAGGTGTAAAAGGAAAGCCACAGGTAGGAAGTAGGACACCTGGTGTTCAGTGAGGGGGTTGTAATCATTGGTATGAAACAGGCATATCATTTGTTTAATGTAAAGTTGATGATCTTGTCTACTGACCTTTACTCAATTCACAATAAAAAGTTAAAAAAAAAAAAAAAAGAAAAGAAAAGTGAATCGTCTTCATCCACAAAGAAAAATGGATTTCTGGAACATGCTCCAGCCTGAATGAGCCTGGAAAACAGCCTGCTGAGTGGCGGGAGTCCATCACAAAAGTATTCCCACTTACATGATGTTTCTAGAATAGGCAAATGTATAGAGCTGAAGCTTATTTATGGTTCTCGGGAGTGTGTGAGTGGGAGGGGTTTAGGGGCACAGGAATTAATTTAGGGGTGATGGGAATATTTGGGAGTAGAGAGTGGCGATGATTGTACCAGATAATGAATGTAATTGATGCCACTGAATTAGACATGTAAAATGGTTCATATGGCACATGTTTTCTCACACATATCATTACCTCAATTGAAAAAAATACCCAGGGAAAGCAAAGCTAATCAGTTATGTGTTCCCACTTGAACCTCAAGTTTTGTACCTTAGGTGAATATAAATGTCTGCTGGCGATGTGGGATTTTTATGGAAACTTAGCCTGACCATTTATGTTTTCTCTCAGTTTTCTTGTTCTGGTGACAGTCACTCACTAAGTCTGCTGAAGATATGTGACTTTTGCTTAATTTTATTTCAGTTTCCCCAGAGTATACAATTATGTCTGTGGCTGTAACCACATGTGTTGGCTGTTCTCAATAGTTTTTTATTTGGGTTTGTGTGTTTTTAAAACTCCTTTTTCTTATCGTTACATTGGCAAAGTTAGCCTTTACATTTTGGTTGTCTTTTTATGTTTGGATTGGTGGATAACGCAGTTCGTAATGTAGTCTATTACTCTGTAGTTCAGATGACTGTCATAATGTTTGATGTAAAACATGAACCTAAAATCTCTTTATATCTGCAGATGGTGGTTGCAGAAGCAAAGGAGAACATTTCCCGTATGAACAAGAAATCAAGTTCTTTGCTAAAGTACAGTATACAGTCCATCTTGTTTTTGTGTCAATATGTTTGCTTCCAAAATTATACTCTTTTGATCTTTGCCTTTTCCACTGATAAGAACTTTACTACAAGTACATTTTCTGTGGCGTGAAAGTATAGCCCACTATTATTCATTCACTTTAGCTATTGATAATTTGCTCGATGCATGGAGCCATTCTTTAGGCAGTAAGGGAAGGAGATGAAGAGCTACAAAGCCTCCAAAGGAAATTTGTCTCCTTTCTCAGAGCGCACAATGTGCCTGGTCATTAGACTGGCGTTGTGCTATTATCTCGGAGCTCCCTGTGGTCCATGACCCATCATGGACACAGTCTTGAGAAGCAAAGGTTTTCTTCTTACAATACCATTTATTTAACCTAGAGACCTATTGCTTGCTGACAATTTCCTTTCTGTGGATTTGCATTTGGTAAGACTGTTTTAGAAAACAATACATTTTTTTTTGGTGGACTTTAAAATAACATCTCATTTTGATCAATTGACATTGGGTGTTTATTATGTTTTCAGTATTGTTTCATTTATGGTAACAATTCATGGTAAGGAACAGAAACAAAGTTTCATTTGTGGCTCTTTCCTGCCACTCAATATAGCATTTGAAGTATGTACCAATCATCTGAAATTTGTTATGTTTTTACATATATATATATCCAGTCCCTAATAATTAGGAGCTCTGGTAGCGTAGTGGTTACGAATCGGGCTGCTAACCTCAGGGTCAGCAGTTCGAAACTACCAGCTGTTCCGCAGGAGAAAGATGAGGCTTTCTGCTCTTGTAAAGATTTGCAGCCTTGGAAACCCTGTGTAGGGTCGCTATGAGTCGGAACCGACTCCACGGTACACAACAACAAATACGTAGGATGTGACCTGACAGCAAGTTATCAACAATTCTGGATTCATGGCCTCTCACTATACTTTTCAAATGAATTTCTCATATTGTGTTTTCCACATACTCAATACCCTTAGGGTTGTTGTTGTGAAGTGCTGTTTAAGTCGGTTTTGACCCGTAGTGACCCTGTCTGTATAGCATTTCCAACCTTTCAGTTCAAATGGCTTTGCAGTCTGGCTTATTAACCCACAGCGCCACATGCCTAATGTGGCTTCATTGATAGTAAGCCTGTGATTCATTCATTCACCAACTTTACTGAGTACATACTATGTGCTATTCACAAGGTGTAAGCAATGTAGCAGTCTCAATGTGTACTCCCAGTATATATATAAATGATAAAGGAGAAAGATGTAATAGACAGACACACGAGTTTGGATACTGGTTATGCCAACCCTTAGTACTCTTTTCATCAGCTTTTCACTTATTCATTCATCAATATTCATCTAGTGCTTTCTATATAGGCCCAGCAGAACCCTAAGCCTTAGGAATTCAGTGGTAAACAAAACAAACTAAAAAGCAGTTAGCTGCAAATGATTCTTACTTTCATAGATCTTTTAAGATTCTTAGGGAGCATATGTCTTTAATACAAAATCTCACATGTAAAGCATTAGATTACAAATGATACTATGAAAACAGGGAATACAAGCATTTTATTTTGTGCTGATGGTGCAGTGATGAAGTCACTTGACTGGTAACTGAAAGGTTGATGTTTTGAACTGACCAGCCACTCCAGAGGATGAAGATGTGGCATCTGCTTCTGTAATGATCACAGCCTTGGAGACCTTCAGGGGCAGTTCTGCTCTATTAAACAGGGTTGCTATGAGTCGGAATTGACTCAATGGCACGCAGAATCACAACTCATTGAAGATATCAGGCTTGTCTGATCTTACGACTGGGTTAAGTCTAAAGGAGGTGGGGTGAGCATTTCAGACAGCCAGAATGGCATGTACAATCCCTGTGGAATGGGTGAACAGAGTGAGGAGAAGAAATGGACCAGTGGCCATCATGGTTAGCCTGCTGACATGGGAGGTGGTATTGAGAGAGGCCAGCTGGTAAGAACATTGTGTAGGTGACTGTGAGTAATTCACTTACTCTCTGTGCCTCATATTCAATACCTGTAAAGCAGGCACAATGGCATCTGCCATTACAGAGTATGTAGGATAAATGAAATGACTTTGACAACAATCCCATTCTCCCAGTTAGAACAGTAATGCATCAATAGTAGAGACTTCATTTGATAATTAATTGGTAGCCATTTAGTATCTTCTAACAAGGAACTCTGGTAGCATATAGCATAGTTGTTACAAGTCAGACTTCCGACCTCAAGGTCAGCAGTTCGACACTACCAGCGGTTTTGCGGGTAAAAGATGAGGCATTCTGCTCCTGTAAAGATTTACAGCCTCGGAAACCCAGTGCAGGGTCACTGTGATTTGGAGCTGACTCCACTGTACTTAACAACAAACCTGGTATGGACTGAACTATGCTATATGAAAATAATTTTCTAAATCATTGAAAAGTTCATTGGTTCCCCATAACTGCACCCCACTTTACCAGGCACACATGTGTGCATACAGACACACACACACACACACACACACACTGGAGATTGCAGAATAAATCTGAAAACAGATCTACTACTCTGGAATGTTCTAGCAGCCTGGCTTTGGGTGCTGAGGGACCTGTTGCATGGCTGTCTGCTTGGAAGCCCTGGCATGCATTCATTCAACCACTTACAGATTCCACGGTACACATCTGTTTCTCTTTGCTTTCTTCCAGGTTGTGCTTCCTTTAATTGATCAGTATTTCAAAAACCATCGCTTGTACTTCTTATCTGCAGCAAGCAGGCCTCTGTGTTCTGGAGGACATGCATCAAACAAAGAGAAAGAAATGGTGACTAGGTAAAAATCTATAAACATAAAAAATATTGTTTGAATGAAGGTGTGCCTGTGGTAAGGAGACTTTGGGGACTTTGAAGTAGTCGGGTAAACAGTGTGCCCATCTGTTTTGGTCCCTGTCCATTTGGAATCAGACATTGTGAGGTGTAGACAGTTTCCACAAGTTAATGTTCATGTTCAGACATTGCTGTTGTTCAATGCAGATGGTATAGAAAATAACCCAGTACAAGTGCAAAATTCACAAGAAGAGGCTACATTCCTCTGTAAGAACTTTTTTACAAATTCCCCTTTTAATATTTTCTGTTGTTTCCTTGTTTTTTAGTTTTTTACAAAGGTATTATTTTTACCAGTTTTTACTTACAATAAGGCAAAATCCCATTTGCACCAATTCTAATTTAATATTTTTGACATTGATAAATCTTGGAAGGAAATGAGGTAAAAATATATACATTCTGAAGATTCTCCTCACACCACTCACACCTCAAACCAGCATCTTCTCATTTTGTTTAAAGTAAAGTATTCTTTGTAGATTTATTCTTGAATTTATTGGAAAATTCGGGTCTGTTTCCTAAAATTCTGCTAACACTTATTACAGAATAATTGATTCCCAAGCTAGTAATTATTTGTATTATCTGTATTATTGCCCTGCTCAGGAGTTAGTGCCAGGTCTTTAGATTGTGTCTGAAGAAAACCTTTGTGGAAGTGAGTAGACTGCATGGAGCACAACACTGGGGAAAATACCAGCTTTCTTTGAACTTGACTTTCATGGTGTGCTGCTAACCAAGGAACAACCATGCAGTATCAACCATTAGTGCTGATTAACGGGGATGGAGTACAGAAGATCCTTAAGTAACAGCAAGAAGTAGCGTTTCTGGATTTGTAACACTGCAGTGAGAACTGGAAGGGAATCCAAGATCTGATTTCCCCCCTAATTTAGAATATATTTTACTACTACCAACTGGTAGGCAGCCAGTCATGGGACACAGGATTGCAACAATATTTAAAATGTCCCCAAACGTCTTCAAATGATAATTTTCCTATGAAGTTGAGAAAACTGATGATAGTGAAAGTATCAGAGAGAACCCATGCCAGGGAGATGCTTTGTGTCCACAAATTCAGTTATCAGAAGGAGAGGCAAGAGTGTGTTCCTTTCCCATTGTGCCCCTCTGGAGGGCCTTCCTTCCTGCCCCCAGCTCCCTCACTGCTCCACACAGGGTCCAGACAGCACCTGACGCCAGTACCCATCTCACCTCCCACAACTGACGACCCTGGAAAGGCTTCTCATGAGCCCTGTGGCCAGTCACCTTGTGAGATACACGCTTTGGTCCCAGGAGGCTTCTCTTTGTTACAAAAACAAAGAGAAAATGGGAGAAGAGCAAATAGAGTGATAAATAAAAATCTCCTCCCATCTCTGAACTGCGTTTTATTACTTCTATTCAGGTTTCAGCCTTACCCCCCAAAATACTCACTGATCCTGGAATTAATTTGTTTTCCTTGACTGACTCAGTGTCCCTCGTAGACTAAACCAGACGAGCATTGTTACTTTGAGCTAGCTCCCCCTGACATGGGTGTTTAGACTACCCCTTGAGCAGAACTGCACTAGACTTTTGAATTTTTTTTTTATAATCTCATCTTTCATTTTTCTTCACATCATGAAAAGGAAGTTGGTAAATTTTATTTCTTCCACAGTACCGCATATGCCACGCAAAATTCCAGCATATAGGAATGAGATGGAGAAGGAAAGAAATAACTTATTTCACCACTTATTTTAGTGCCTAAAACATCAGTAGACTTTAACCTCAGAGAGAAAAAATCATGGGTGGAAAAAACCATTAAGGTAATGGATTAAAAAATGATAGCACATGCATATGTTTTATTTTTCCATGTTTTTCACAGGGTTTGAAATGAAAAATCATATAGTCATAAAAACTATGTTTAAAAATAACCACCACACACATATAAAGACCCAAATAGTTTTCTTTGACACGCTACAATAAAATCACGGAAGCACATGTATGCCTGAGTGTGTGTTGTATTTATGTGTGAAACATATATACATATTATGTTTATGTAAAAAATAAGTACTTAAAATGTTGATTCCTTACCATTTCAGTTAAATATTACAATTTCTGAGGTCGTGTATTTTTGTGTGTGTGAAAAATTAGGTAAAACTACATGAACTGTAATGATAAGAGATAGTTTTAATTTACATTAAACCATTTTTAACTATTTTAAAAAGTTATGAATACCAGTAGTTGAATGGGTCTGAGTTCATTTCTCTACACCTAAAAAGTGGCTGCTTCCATTAGGTGTTTAGATACTTTCTGGAACTAGGAATGATGTATTATCCATTGCATGTAAAGTCTTATCCTGTCTGCAATGAAGAGGAAGATTTGGTCTCTGTACTCCAGGAGCGTGCATGACAGTAGTTAGGTATATGAGTGTGAATGTAGCTTCATCAGGAGGAGAGAGCTTAGAGGAGCTATGGGGTTCAGAGACAAGCAAGACAACTTGGGTGGTGGTGGTTTGGAGGATCTCAAGACTTGTGAGATGAAACGTGGCTTTCAGAATGTATGTGGAGATCAGAGACTGAAAGGGAGTACTCTTCTCATTGTAGATAACAACATGTAGAAGCTGGCAATTTAGCAGAATGTTATTTTTTTCTTAATTTTTGCCTCCTCCCTCCCTCCTTCACTCCATCTCTCCTTCTTTCCCTTCCTTTCTTCTCTAAAATCACTGAAGCATGGTAAGAGGATGAAGCATAGTGAGACAGCACAATAGATGTGGTCAGAGTGGGAGAGCTGGGGATCTAGGCCAGGAGAAGAGGAGGTTATTGCTGGCATCCAGGTGATTGCCACACCATTATGCTACCTCAAAGAGGCGCCACTCACTGGTGTGTCCAGCTGGTATTTTTGAGCCCCTGCCTCGTGCAAGATGCTGTACTATTTTCTGAGGATAAACATACAGGCACACACACAACTCATTTCTGAATTTTAATGAACTTACAAGTACAGCAGAGTAAAGTGATTCTTACAGAGCTAAGCCAACAATAAACTGTGATAACTGTAAACTGGAGACACATATGAAGTTTGGGGACTATGTTGTTGCTGTTGTTAAGTGTCATGGATTCAGTTCAATAGAGACCCTGTATAGAGTTTCCGAGTAGCAGCTGTTGGGTTTGAACCCCAGACCTTGAGGTTAGCAGTCTCATGCTTAGAGGAGATGTAAATGTAGCTAGGGGCTGGATGTGGGAATACTGAGGTGAGAAAATGTTCATGGCTTAGCAATGAGCAAGTATGGCTAGTAGGAGCCCTGTGTGCCGTTGAAGTGAACAATGTTGGTGCCACTAAGGAAAATCAGATTTCTCAGAGCTCATTTTGAAAATAACAGGTAAACTTGTTTTGCTGCTCATTGAAATAGAGATGCAAGTACTGGCAGGTGTTCAGCGGGAGCTATCTAGCCGAGATTTGGAAATGTGGGTTTGTCATCAGTGGAGAGAGCAGAGCAAGAAAAGACATATTTGGGGATTTTCTATGCACACATAAAACTCAAAGATCTGAAGGTCAGTGTGCTAAAGGAGAGTTCAGACAGAAGCAGAAAGGTCTGAATACTGGAAATTGGAATATTGCTACATTTGGAGGATTTTCAGAAGCAGGTCTTTGAAGAACATGGAGAACAACGGTTAACTAGAGAGCACAGGGAAGATCACTATAAAGCAGAAACCACGGGTGGTGCAGAGTTTCAGAGATTGAAGTCATCATTGAAGCCAAGTACTAGGCTGAAAAAGATGGTTTCAAAGATTTAAGTCATTGGTGATGCAGAGAAGTGGACTGAAAACGTGGTTCTTAAAGTGACTGACTAGGGGTCATTGGTGAATGTCCAGGGAGTGTTTGAATAGAGCAGTAAGTGCTGAGGACAATGTTGTTAGTGAAGGAAAGGGAAAGAAAACAGTATGATTAAGTTTGTTAAGACAGTACTAAGAAAAATATTTTTAGAGAAATTAGAGACCCGTTATTCATATCAAAACATAGTGTCCTTACAGAAACTGCCCAGAAAGCAGATGACACAGGAGGAGAAAGAAATATATTTGTCTTTTTGGCAAGCCTTTCTGGTAGCACTTTTACCAAGAGGAGGTTAGGAAGCAGCTGAGGTTGTAAAGTCATTTCCCCTGCAATCTGATGGAATAGGATCCAGGGTGATTCTCTTCTCCATTACAGCAGAGCATCGTAGGACCTGGAGTCCTTGAATTATGTTGTAGCCGTAGCATTATGAAACCATCATCATCCTGAAAACCTCAGGATCTTCCCTCTAGGTGCTTGAGAGTATCAATAACAAATAAGAGATATGACTTCAAGTAGCTTAGGGGACAGGGATCTCAGGGTGTGACAGTTCTAAAATATAATCCCTCAGTTCAGGAGACAGCCATTTAAAAAGTAAAACCGTTTTTAAGTAATTGTTAATTGTTGAAATGATCTTAATTTTTCATTGTTTTCACTTGAAACAATTCAGGGGTCTGTTGTCTAATTTTATGTCCAATAGTTACTTGGATAAATCTTTGTTTTAAGAAGACGTTGGCTCGAGAAATTTGGTCATTGGTGGGAAAACTTTAGTTTTTATTTGAAAAGCTACAAAAGGCCCTGACATGAATTTTCAGTGACAGATTATTTCAAATTATTACTGATGTGGGGAACGATGGCTAAATATCACAAAATGTGACCTCTGTCTCCTTTTTCTCTCACCCTGCCATGGGCTGCTTGTGTTCACATGGTGTTTGTTCCTAGCCCCAGTGAGCTGTGTATTTCAGCACTTTTGGTCTTGGGCAAGCTTAGTCAGTGCAGGTCTATGGGAACACAGCTTTTCATCATTAGTGGTAGGCTTTGGTAGGTGCTGTGGATGCAGAGCCTGTGCCTTCTGTCAGCCCTGGGAGGTATGCGTAGAGCGAAGGTAACATGGGGTTTAAGTGCCATACCATGGCAGAGCTATGCCGTGGCACCTGGGGGCAGCTAGGAGGAACTCCCTTTCAGTTTCTAACACTGCTCATCTCAGAGTCAGTTTTTGTTCTGACAAATTACGCAGCCAAAGTGGTGAAGGGGTACTGAGTTTAGGTGAGAGTTCTTAAAACAAACACCTTCTGAGCAGAGTCCAGAGATGGGTAGGAGGCAGTGTAGAATGGGAACGAGTAAAAGGTAGTTCTGAAAGGAGACTAGCAAGGAACACCTGGGACTAAGGTTTGTCGTCTCGAGTGTGAGCTGAGGGTCATTGGGAGTCAAAAAACCACCATGCCTGAAGGTGGGATGAAAGCAGCCGTCTTCAGTATCATCCGTTGCTAGATGCCATCAATGGCACAGACATAGATGCAGGCATTTGCTCTAGAGATCAGAAATGTGTTCCACTCATTCATTACCATTAAGATTCCTTTACATTAGCACATCTGTAATGTTTTCCTGTGAGTGATTATCAGTGTACATTCTGTTTCTGTTTCACTGCTTTCAAATTCGATGGGTCAGTAGGGGATTTTGGATGTGTGTAAGGGATCTGAAAGCAAATTTCAAATATTTCATTTTACTAAAACTTTGTTATACTTAATGACAAAAGCATCATGTTTCTGTTGTTAAATAATGTCCATAATAAAGAAATAAGCAATTCTAGCAGTTCACTAGTATATCTGGGCAGATAAAATTAATTTTTTCCAGCAATTTTTCAGTAGTTGTATTTTTGTGGGTTTTATATAGATTGCTTTTATATTAATTAGCTTTGCTTTCAACTTTTTTTTTTTTTTTGGTTTCTTATAATATGTGCTTTTTTAACCATGTTTGTTAAAGATATGCACTCAAAGACTCTTTCTTTAATATGTTTACTCCACATTCTGCTCAGAGAATTGATTCTTTCTGCGTGACATCATGTTGCTTTCTTCCGGCTCATTTATCAGCTGTTTATTTTTTCTGTTTTCTTCTTCTTCTTCTTCTTTTTAAAAAAATTTCTCCCTGTCTTTTCTACCTTCCCTTCCCCCCTTCCCTTTTCTCTTTTGTTTTTCTTTTGTCTTCAGCCTATTCTGCAAACTTGGAGTTCTTGTCAGGCATAGGATTTCACTATTTGGTAAGGAGACCCTTGGAAAAATACTAGCATGGCCATCACCTGGTTTGCTTTGCCATTTTTGCACTGTGTTGTGTGTGTGTGTGTCCATGTTGCATGAACGCATGGCTGCATGTATGATCTGCATAGGGTTCTCTGGGCTGTTTGTAAGTAGCATTATCTTTGGCACAATTGAGGACTGCTACCGTTTTTAAATTAGTCTAAAGCACAAGTGAAAATTAAAAGGTTGTGTTTTTAAACAGCAAATGAATAACAATAATAGTCTTATTTATTTCTGAGGGGTAAAGTAACACTGGGCCCTTGAGTTTGTGTTGGTTTAGTGCTGATAGATGAAATGATGAACTGTTGTAAATCAAAATTGTTAAACTGCCATTATGTTTTTGATGCCCCTAACTTCAGATGTGGATCTCAGAATAGACAGATGTGCTAGAGTGACTTTGTCAGAGTCAGTTTTGGTTCCTGACAAGTTACACAGCCAAAGCCCATGTTCCTGAGCACCCAAAGAACAGTCACTCCTTTCCACACACTTTTCCCTGCTGTGGCATTTCAGTTGTTAATAGCACCTGCCAGAATTTGTGTTGTACACTTTCTTGCATGGGCTTCTATAAAGCACCAATGCAAAACTTTAGCCCTTTATTATGTGGGTTTTGAGATGATGTTGGGATAATTTCAGTTACAGGGTCCTTAGAGTGTTGATAAAGATGGTATAAAGTCAGTTTCATTCACAGAACAAACTAAGGATTGAAAAAAATGAAGCCATTTCTACAAAAGCACAGTGAATGAATTAAGGAATAGGCCTATATGCAAATAACTGTTACGCTCTTATAATATTGAATTTATTGAGAAATGATAGTTTCTGGATATAGTTAGTAAATGCTGTATTTGGTTTCTAGTGTTATTATTGCATCCAGCAACTGATATACTGAAATTTATTAATTAAAATTTATAATTTATATGTTTCCTAAATGGCACTGAAGTTTCAGTTATTTAAAAATGATTGGGTCAGGTGTCTGCAGTCATTTCTACGTGACTGGTTTTTGTTAAACTTCTCTTCAACACACATACATTTCTATGAAAATCGTTCATACAGGGTTTTCATGTCCTCACCGTCTTCTTGTGGATGTTGAGTGCTGTCCGGTCGGTTCTGATGCATAGCGATCTGGTAGAGGGTGATGAGAAGCGGGTGGTGAGTTTAAACTATTGACCTCGCAGTTAGCCGTCCAATGCGTATCCTCCAGCACCAGCCCAGGACTCCAGTGAACTCATATAGTCTCCATTTGTCTACAGAGAAGCCCATTTCTCAGCTGCAATATATGCATTCTTTTTCATGAGAATAATGATAGTTGCTATTCTGATATTTCCATTTACTTATTGTAGATTCTTGAATTCCTGTGTTCTATTTTTAACTATCATGAAAACCCTATGGATCGAGTGAAGTTGCTATGAGTCAGAATTGACTCAAAGGCAACTGATAACAATTTAGGAATAAAATAAGACAGAATTAAAAGTTAAGAATAAGAGAAAAGACTTGGGTTTTGTGAATATGAGCAGAGGTAAAGAATGTAAAAGGATACGTTATTAATTTTGGACGTTGCAATTGGAAACAAGAGGGAAACTTTAAAATAAGGAAGAAAACAACAGTTGGCCCCTGTATTGGTAATTGTGGTGGTCAGAGTTTGATACGTGATGGAAGATGTATTTCAAGTTAAGTGACTCACTGGACTTCACTGTGTCTCAAACCTTGTTTGTGGTTGAAACATATTTCTCATGTATGAAGTGAGGAGTCCCAAAACTTGGACTTCTATGTTTGTGCATATCTTTCTTCTACTTTAAGATTGAAGCACAGCACACAATTTAAGAATCATACACTCACATAAATAAATAGTTCTTATATGCTTATATGCCCCATATTAGGAGATCTAGTAGCATAGAGGTTACAAGTTGGGCTGCTAACCTCAAGGTCAGCAGGCCAAAACTACCAGCTGTTCCCCAGGAGAAAGATGAGACTTTATGCTCCCATAAAGATTTACAGGGTTGCTATGAGTCAGAACTAACTCCACGGCACATAACCACCACCACCACCATATGCCTCATGTGGGGAGCACCATGGCTTTCTAGGATAAGCACTGGATTGCTAGACATAGAGTCAATGCTTTGAGCCCACCAGCTATTCTGTGGGAGAAAGATGAGGCTTTCTGTTCCCGTAAAGATTTTTAGCTCCCAAAGCCCGAAACAGCATCGCTATGAGTGAGAATCAAATCTACAGCAGTTAACAACAACATGCCTCGTATTTTTTTCCCCTTAGGCATTTAAATAATTTTATTTCATATGAGAAAAGGATATAAGATTTTTGGTTTTAGAGGAATGAGCTGGATTCCTCATCAAATAGGAATTAAAATATTCCATGTAAACATAAAAAAAATGAATTCTGAATGTTTGCTTTTTGTTGTATGTTGGTTCACTGTATATTTCTGGAAATTCAGTTGGGAGTGAATAACACCTAAGTAGACTGACAAGTAATAAAGGTCCCATTTGCAATTTTCAAAGATCCCTTATTGACTAAAGAAATAATGTTTTTAATCTCATAATCACACCCCACCCATTGGGCTTTTGCAACTGGAATTCCTTCTAATTTCAAGGCAGTTAAAGGATACTTAAAGCTCTCTTCTTACATCCTGTTTAAACCTTGCGGCCATTCTTAGAGGAAGGGGATCTCTTAGAGTCTGATAGACCATTGAAGGGACCCAGACGATGGTGGCGTGAGTGTGTGCATAACAGGCTTTTTCAAGGCTTTATTTTTGACATTTGGAAATAAATCGTATGCCTTCATGGCATTCGTCCTGATGCCTTTATTCAATAAATGTTTATTATGTGTCTGCTATGTGGGAGGCATCCTGTCAGGGTATGGAAGTGGAAAATGACTTTTCTACCTCTCCACTACTCCCACCGGAGGTCAGTGACATGCCTTTCTCACCTGCACTCTTCCAGCTGACTGCCACTTCTCTTGTGTCTCTAATCTCTGCTCTACAACAATCCTATCTCCCAAAACACCAGTCTCTTATATCACACAGTGCAGATTCGGGGCTTTCCATTTCTTTTCGAATAAAGGTCAGAATTCTTAACATGGTGGCATACTGTTTTGCAGTCTGTCCTCATTTCCATCATGTTCTCACTTGCTTACTGTGCTTCAGTTTAACTGGCCTCTCAGCCTCTTTAATGTGTTAGATCCCATCTCAGTCCCAGAATGTTTGTGAGTGAGTCTCCTCCCAAGCCCTCACAACTATTATGGTCTAAGTCTGTCTTTCAAGCTGCAACCCAAATGTTAATTTTCAGGCAAGCTTTCCTGACCTCCTCCTACTATTGCAATATTCTCATACTCCCTTTGATCTTTTCTTTAAGTCACTGATGGTGTGATTACTTGATTAAAACTCTCAGCTCTTGGAGGCAAGAACCCTGTTTGGTTTTGCTTACAGCTCTATCCCCACCCAGTGCCTAGCTTAGAGTCTGGCACCAAGTAGGTACTTTACAAACACTTGATGGATGAATGAATCAAACAAGCCCTGTATGGTCCTAATAGAGAAGACTAATGAGTAAGCAGAGAATTACAGCAATGTGATAAGTACTTGACATTTATTTGCAAGTTTTCTTATATCAATGAATAATCCAAGCTTATTATTATTATTATTATTTTGCATTAAGAAAAATATAGCCGTAGTCAGTTATTCAGCAATTTATAAGAATTACTGTTTCTTAATAATTACTTAAGAGGTCCACGAAAACCCTTTGGGCACTTATATTGAAGAGGCAATTACTGACTTTTCAAGAACATGGTAGTTAAATTCAACGGACAACAAACTTTTTTGTTTTATTGGAAAAGATTGGCATAAAGCATTTATTCTTTGTAGGACTTTTGTACTCTCCCCTTGAAATAGTAGTGTAGTGGTTACGAATCGGGCTGTGAACTGCAAGGTCAGCAATTGGAAACTACCAGCTGTTCCACCGGAGAAAGATGAGGCTTTCTACTCCCGTAAAGATTTACAGCCTCAGAAACCCCGTACAGGGTCGCTATGGGTCGGAACTGACTCCACGGCACATAACAACAACAACAACAACAACAAGTGAAATAGTAAATCTTTCAGAGATTCCACAGAGCTACTGGAGAATTTTCTGAAATCAGTGGTAACAGAAACTTTTCAGATGCCTGTAACAAAGCTGGCATTTTATTACATAACTGAACCTCAAACGGAAACGCAAACTCTTTTCCATAAAGTCAGTTTGGACTCATGGTTACCCTGTCGGCAGAGTCGAACTGCCCTCTTGGTTTCCCAAAGCTGTAAACTTTATGGAAGCTGGAGTCAGACTATGGCTCCTTCCTCCCACATCTGACCCCTACATTTAACCCCTGCACCACCAGGACTCCTTAACTGAGAACAGTGCACCTGTATTTCTTCTGACTCGATTGGGCAATATTGGTGCCAAGTTTGCCCAGTGTTGTTGAGTTGGTCCCAACTCATAGTGATCCTAAATAGAGTTTCAGTGGAGCAGCTTGTGGGTTTGAACTGCCAGCCCTGTGGCTCACAGTCCAGTGCTGATCCTACAGTGCAATATCAGAACTCGCACTGTAACTGAGTTAATACAACTGCAGTTAGTTATAGGAATGCTGAACTGGATAAGCATTCTTATTTTTAAATGAAGTAATAGTTTTTGTGAAAATATTCTCCCTCCTCACAGTGCCTAGGCATGTTTGCCTAATTTTAACCAGTGACCAAATCTAAAAGTTATATTTGGGAAAAAAATTTTTTTAAGTAAATAGCCAAGTAGCAAATTGTTATTGTTGTTGTTAAGTGCCATTGAGTTGGTTTCTACTCTAGCAAGCATGTATCAAGTTTCCAAGGAGTGACTGGTGGGTTTGAACTGCCAACCTTGTGGTTAGTAGCCCAGTGCTTATTGTAACGTGCCACATCAAGGGTGCAGTAACACAGTTGATGCTATCAAACTGATCACTATCTCTTCCTAATCAATTTCTTAGTGGATTAGTTTATGTTGTTATTATTTATATCCTCCCCCCACCCCCCCAAATCCAATCATGTATGTATTTAGGAAATGTCTGCAGCATTTTAGGAGTCCTGGTGTGGCCCTGTGGGTTAAGGCACTACACTGCAAGGCCAGTTTGAACCTCAAGGTCAGTAGTTCCAGCTCACCAGCTGCTTCTTGGAAACCCTATACAGGGTCGCTATGAGTTGAACTTAGTACATGTTTGTATTGTCTCTAATGTGGTTCCGATTGTGCTTGTGTTTTTAATAGGACACACATAATGAAAGGAAAATAAACTACAAGGAGTCCTTAAGGATAGTGCATCTCTGTGATTGAATGTGCCATTAGGTATAGAATTTAGAGGTTCAGTCATGTACAACCTGCTACTATTTGCTGGTTATTCACAACAAAATGGTCCTTTAATGTCTCTTGTGAATTTATAAATCCTGTAATTCTACAGTAAAGTCCACCGCCAACGTTCCTGAATTTAACTTGTTGTTTGTTTTATTTAATTTGTTTTGTTTCCATACTCTGTGAAGGGCAGAGAGCCCTGATAGCATAGTGGCTTACTTGTAGTGGCAGTTCAAATCCGCCAGCTGCTCTGTGGGAGAGAGATGAGACTTTCTCCTCCTACAGAGATTTACAGCTTTGTAAACCTCATACAGGGTCCCGCTGAATCGGAACCAACTTGACAGTACATAACTGCTACCATCGTACAAAGGGACTTCAAAAAGTTAGTGGGGAAATTCCATTCTCTTTAATTCTGTTTCTCCATGAACTTTTGAAGCCCCTTAGAATGAACCTATTTCTTATATACATATATAGGTTCAGAAAGCTTGAGATCAGATACCTGTGATGGAAATAATGTCAGAAGATAGTATAAGAATGATAAAGAGATTTCTTTCCTTTGAACCTAGCAGGGAGAATTTCTTGACTTTGGCACAAATAAACAGAATACATAATTATCTGAGATGTGTTATTAGTTTAACTGAAACTTCTTATCAAATTAGGGAATCAAACACTTTTCCTATTTTCAACATCATAGTTTTCAAGAGTAGTACAGTCGTTTGCACTCTTGTATTTCTTTCTATCCCCTTACAACCTTAAAGATGAAATTCTATCTAGCATAATTTTATTTCACATTATTAATAAGGATGGTTTGAGAGTTAGTCATTTCTTCAAAGAAAAGAAAAACAAGACATTGTTGCAAGAGCCATGCTAGAAAGGGAAAGAGGAGTAAAGAATGGAATGACTTGTACTGCTACTTGCAGCATTCTGCCAGATTCCAAGACAGAAGTGGTGCGTGGTGGTGTGCTGCTGGTGGTATGCTGTGGAGGCGGTTCCGACTCACAGTGAACCCTGTATAGGGTTTCCGAGGCTGTAAATCTTTATGGGAGCAGAAAGCCTCATCTTTCTCCTGCAGAACCCCTGGTAGTTTCAAACTGCCGAGCTTGAGATGAGCAGCCTAACTCAGAACCACTATGCTACCAGAGCTCCTGGAAGTAGTACATAGTGTGTCAAATGTGAGGTAACTGAAAAGTGTAGAATTATGGAAGCTCTAGGTTCAGAATCATATAATAAGAGATGTTTATCAATATAACATCTTTATGTCAACTGACTTTATTTCATTATTTAGATTTTTATGAGAGTTTAGTTATAATGTTTTTTAAAGCCCAATGTTTTCTTTCGTTCTTAGATACACTGTGAACTATGATTTAAATTGTATACCTTTTATGCACACACATATGCACACATTCCTACAGGCAAATCAGCATTTCTTAAGCATATAGCTAGTATTCAAGTTGATGAGAGGTACGTTTGAGAACAGTGTAGTATCGTGTACCGTGAAATGAGGTAAGTTGATCAAATCAAATCAAACTGTTGATTTTTATACTGTTCAGAACGCTTGAGTAATTATATAAATATAAGTAAAGAAAACCTAATCACCATCTGAAGATTTTAAATCGGGCTATTTTTCTGTATCCCTTCCTTTTCTTACCCATAGCAGGATTGATGTTTCTGATTGTGGTGATCTAGACATCTGACATAACTGGACTGCTAACCACAAGGTTGGCAGTTCAAACCCACTAGCCACTCCCTGGAAATCCTATACAGGGTCGCTGTGAGTCAGAATTGACGCAGCGGCACTTAACAACAACATAGGCTGATGAAGGGAAATACCCAGGTGGTTCTTATTTTATTTAAAAGCCATACGCACTACATGCTGTATTTCTTTAAGACTTACCAGTTATTTTGGACTTCCTAAATATGTTAATGGAGACTCCTAGCATGATGCTGTGGGTTAATGTGCTGGACTTCAAAGTTGGTTTGAACCACAAGGTTAACAGTTGAAGCTCACCAGCCACTCCTTGGAAACCCTATACAGGGTTGCTATGGGTGGAAACCAACTCGAAGGCACTTAGCAACAACAATAACAAGCATTGTAATAGAGCTGATGCTTTAGCTTGGCCTGCAAATTAAAATCCTGTAGATTTAATCAAACTTTGTGTACCTTACAGTTCATTGTTTCACCTTTCTGTTTTGTTTTACATTGAGGTGTTTTCATTTAAAGTGAAAGTTGTTCTGCATTTAGTATGGGCACAATGAATGAGATGTGTATATTTTGGGGGCATACAATTTGTTACTTCAGCAAATACAGAAATCTCTTATTTGCAAGGACAAATTTCGATTTTGATCTATAGAACTTGCCTCGTCACTCCGACTGCTTCCTCATACCCTACGATCATTCGAAAATACTTCCTCACTTTCCAGCTCTATGGCAGACCTCTTCTAGGACTGTAACAGGGAACAAAGTCAACATAAAGTCCAGACTTGTGGTTTTTCTGAATGGAGGTTGAAAATATCCCTTGCAGCCCTTTTAGAAAAGGCCTAGGTCAGCTCAGCACAAAGTGCCAACCTTGATAACCTTCAATAAGAGACAGCAGAGTGGACGGGAAAGGAACAGAAGGAGCATTGTGAGTTTTAGAAAGAGGTTGAGCGACCAGCCCCTCGGGGTGCTAACTGAGAGCTGCAGGATACACATTACAAAGTTCCTTCTTCCATATAAGCCTTCTCTTTATCATTCTCTGAGCGGCCTCCTCTTTCTCTTTCATGCCTCTGAACATTGGAGGCCCCGAAGCCTTTCTTTATTTCTACTCCTCTGGGTGATTTCTTTCATGGTCAGGATTTTAAAAAAGTGTATGTCTAATGTTGTCTAAAATTATAGCTCCTATGATTTTTTATACCAACTTTGTATTCCACAAGGAGCTCTGGTGGTGTGGTGGCTTAGGTGTTGGGCTGCTAACCGCAAGGCGGGTGGTTCAAACCCAATAGCAGCTCTGAGGAGAAAGCTGAAGCTCCCGGTATAGATTACAGTCTCGGAAAGCCTACATAGGACTCCTATGCGTCAGAACCGATTCAGTGGCAGTAGGTTGGGTTGGGGTTTATATTCCTCAACTCTATTTGATCCTGATTTAAAAAAAAAAAAAAAATGTCAATCAAAAATGAGTGAGTTTCATCTTACTTTCAAGAATTTGCCTATTTTTCAAATATGTCATAAGAGTAATTCTCTACTGCTTTTTCTCTTTTTATTTTGGTGTTCATGTTTAGCCAAAGATCAACACTATTCAGACAAACTAGTTTGTCCTAGTTGAATTCCATAAGAAAGCAAAACCCCTGAGATGTTTAAAATGGAATTGTCTTTATTAGATTTTTAGCCCTCCTCATTTCTTAAAGGATATGAGATGATTTAGAAAGTTTGCATCTAATATGATCAAAAACCAAGATGAGCTAGTGTAGGGGAGGGAATATATTTGAAAATGCAGTTATGACTCTTGTCATAAGCAGTGCTTTCTAATGCTTCTCCAGTGTGTCAGCTACTTGATGAAACCCGCTTTATTGCTCTTCTACTTACATCCACTTTTAAGCAGAAAAATCGCATGATTTTGAACTCAATTATTAAAATCTTTTAAAGTGAATTCTTATTGAGTTGTGACATGAGCTTTTTGTTGTTGTTGTTTTAACACAAGTATTGACTATAAAGAACATTGGGAAATTCTCGGGGCAACTCACGAAGCATGTCATTTCTCTCTAGGAAATGATGCTACATCGATTGTCAACTGTCTTCATATTTTGGGTCAGACTTTGGATGCAAGGTAACATGGGTACATTCTTCTCTAGATCCGTGAATATACTATTAAGAATATTAAGAACTTGATGCTTAACTTTTATTTTTTGGAAATGTAATAAAGACTTCATTGTAGGTGGAGAAAAGTATAGCAACTTGTTGTTTTATGATCATATGATAAAGGAGCCTTGTGATACGGTGGCTAACTACTCAACGAGTAGCCAAAGAGCACCAGTTTGAACCCACCAGCCTTTTCCTGGGAGAGGAATGTGGAATCAATTTCCTTGAAATTACAGCCTTGGACACCCTATCGGGTAGTTCTATTTTGCCATATGGGGTTGCTAAGAATTGGAATTGACAATGAGTGTGTTTGATTTTATATATGGTGGTGGTGGTGGTTATGTGCCATGGAGTCAGTTCTGACTCATAGCGACCCTGTACAGGGTTTTTGAGGCTGTAAATCTTTACGGGAGCAGAAAGCCTCATCTTTCTCCCGTGGAACAGCTGGTAGTTTCGAACTGCTGACCTTGCGGTTCGCAGTCCAATTCGTAACCAGTACACTACCAGAGCTCCTTGATTTTATATATAGGTTTCTATTAAATTTCAAGCAGTAGTCTTGGTGTAGCGCTGTGTGAGCTGTAGCACTGGACCACGAGGTCAGCTTGAACCACTGAGTTGGCAGTCAAACTCACCAGCTACTCCTGAGAAATCCTTTTCAGGGTTTCTATGAGTCGGAATGGACTTGACAGCACCAAGCAACAACAACAACATAAATAGAACAGAATGCAATTATCCTGAGAGGAAAAATGGGAAACCGATGACTGGTGGGTCTCGTTAGCTTCCAGGCACAGTACTAGCTTCACCTGAGTAGTATGTTTACCCTTCTAGGAAAGGTGAGGATTTTATTCTCGTTTTAAGCACTGGAATGCTAACTACAAGTTTGGTGGTTCAAACCCACCAACTACTCCTTGGAAACCCAGGGTCACTGTGAGTCGGAAGCGACTCGACGACACTTAGCAACAACAACAACAACAAATTGAAGTTTGAGATTACATAATAAGTGTGGAACTGATTTCCAAGTTTATGCGCTTTCTACACTGTCAGAATATCAAATGACTATAAGTCCAACATGTTGACTCTATACAAAAGAGGTTCATTTGGCGTGATTAATTCAGCATTTAAGCCATACAGCTGACTCATAACATGCAGGGTAAATCTATCTAAGTAAAAGTTTCTAAATGCCTCCTACAAAGAATATGTCATGATACTCAATTTGGTCTTGTGTTTATTTTTTTGTTTGAGATGCTTTCTATAGCATCATTATATACCATTTTCTATGAGAAACAGTGACATTAGGGTTTCAATTCTGTATAAAGTTTAGTCTTGAAAGGTTTATTTAGATAGGATTTGATTGCTAACCCTTAAAGTGTTTTAAAAAAACAAAACAAAACAAAAAAACAATCCCGATGGCTCAGGATTGGGCTGTTTCATTCTGTTGCTCATAGGGTCTCTATACAATCCCGATGGCTCAGGATTGGGCTGTTTCATTCTGTTGCTCATAGGGTCTCTATACAATCCCGATGGCTCAGGATTGGGCTGTTTCATTCTGTTGCTCATAGGGTCTCTATGAGTCGGAACCGACTTGAAGACACCTAACAGCAACCCAGTATAAAAATCTGTGAGTGCTGTTTGGTGACTTGGTTTAGAATGCATCAGGAAACCTTCTAGTTTTGTTTGCTTTGAGATTCATGGCTCAGAAGCGAGTTTCTGTAAGTTATTCAGTTGGAGTCTTCTGATGGGAAATATGAAACATTGGCAGTACACTTTACTCTGAAGTTTTCAGTAAGTTGACTGCAAGCATTTGGAAAGGTCTGTGGTTCTAGAGCAGTATTGCTGCAGTTTGAAATCCAGCATAGTGGTTTTGAGTTCGGCTGCTAATTTCAAGGTCAGCAGTTCAAAACTACCAGCCATTCCGTGGGAGAAAGATGAGGCTTTCTGCTCCCATAAAGATTTATAGCCTAAAAAACCCTACATAGGGTCGCTATGCATCAGAACTGACTCCACAGCACGTAACACCAACCCCAATGTAAACATATGGTTGCTCCAGCAATAGATGGATGGATAAACAAAATGTGGTAAATGAATACAGTGGAATGTGGTGGTTGTTAAGTGCTGCCGTGGAGCTGATTCCAAGTCATAGCAACCCTGTATAGGGTTTCCAAGGAGCAGCTGTTGAGCTTGAACCACTTAACTTGCAGTTCAAACGTTCAAATCGAATGTTACTCAACCATAAATAAAAATGAAGTTGTGATGCACATCACAACACAGATAACCTAGAAAACTTTATGCTGAGCAAAATAAGTTTGTTGCAAAAGAATCATTACTGCATGCCTGTAAAAATCAAATATCTAGAAATGAAACATGACTTATGGTTACAAATGAGGAGGGGTTTGGAATGGTTCAAATTTTGTTTAGGGTCTTTGAGTTTATGTTAATGGTCGTGGGATAATTTGGAAAAGGATAATGATAGAGCTTGTACAACATAAAGAATACAATCGGTGCAACTGAGTTTAGATATACATGGGGAAGTTACTGAATTGATGAAGGTTTTGTTGTGGATGTTTCCCCCACAACAAAAATATTTCATTGACTAGGTACATGCTTTAATTGAGAAATACACATAAAGTGGCCGGGTATTTTCGTTGTGAGAGGTATGACTCTTTCCATTTATATTATAGGACCGTGATGAAGACCGGCCTGGACAGTGTGAAAAGTGCCCTCCGGGCCTTTCTGGACAACGCAGCAGAGGACCTGGAGAAGACCATGGAAAACCTGAAGCAAGGCCAGTTCACACACACCCGGAACCAGCCCAAAGGCGTCACACAGATCATCAACTACACTACGGTGGCCCTCCTGCCCATGCTCTCGTCATTATTTGAGCACATTGGACAGCATCAGTTTGGAGAAGATCTGATACGTATGCGCTAAATGATTACTGTTTCACTATCTACGTATGACAGTTAGTCAGAGCCACCTCTGTGTTATTCAAATAGTGCTTTTCAAGAAAATGCTTTTTTGCAAAAATTACAGATGTACATTTAAGTTACAGAAACTCGATAAAGATAAATTATTGAATTACATAAATTCAAATAGCACACCATTAGCGTGCTGGCTATGGAAGATATCTTTTACGTTGTTTAAATATTAATTCCAAATTTTAGTGTGTCTTTTCATCTTTTTTATTCTGCTTTTTTCCCCCACTATTTCTTTGTCTCTTTTCATATACATTTTCTAATACACCCTGACCATATAACATGCCACATGAAAGATTTTCAAGTTCTTTCTGAGTTGCCACAGATTGTTCGCACAAGCAATGCTACCAGCTAACTATGAAGACTATTGAGGCCAAATCTGAGTCTAAAGGTTTTGTTTATAGGTTTCAGTGTATTTTTATAGGGTTGAATCAGCTGTTGTTGACTAGAATTTTACAGTTACTATACATATCCACAGAATGCCAAGGTTACCTGGAGAACATTATATAATGTATCCTAACTGACTGTTGATAACTCCAAATCCAAGCTGAACAAACTCCTTGGCCACTGAGTCGATTCAGACTCAGAATAACCTCCTGCATAGGGTTTCCTAAACTGTAAATCATTACGGTGGGGGCTCTGGTAGCAGAGTGGTTACAACTTGGGCTGCTATTCGCACAGTCAGCAATTCGAAACTACCAGAAGTTCCATGGGAGAAAGATGAGGCTTTCTGCGCTCGTAAAGATTTACAGCCTCAGAAACCCTATACAGGGCCGCTATGAGTCGGAAGTGACTCCACGGCACATAACCACCAGCACCAAATCATTATGGGAGCAGACAGCCTCATCCTTCTCCCACAGAGCCTTTGAACTGCAAACCTTGTGATTAGCAGTCCAGTTGCTAATGAAAATTGATTTGAGTCCTTCTTGAGCATATGCCTGGTCTTCACTGAAGACTTCCTTGCTTTCGGATGATGGGCTTGTTGTTGTTAAGTACTGTCTTGTCACTTCCAACTCAGAGTGACCCTGTATAGGGTTTCCGAGGAGTGGCTGCTATGCTTGAACTGCCAACCTTGCAATTCAAACTGACCTTGCAGTGCAGCACATTGACCCACAGTGCCACACCAGGCCTCCAGATGAGGGGCAGCTCTGTATGACAATGACTTCATTTAACTAACAGCAACATTGCTTGAAGTCTGGAGGGCCAGGGTTATTTCTTTCTCCATCTCTTGGTTTTTCCTCCAAAATATAGTAGGAGATTTGGAATTAGAGAACCAAGGTCATTGGATTTCTTTTAAACATGTTTTCTCTAATAACAGATAATTTATAAGACTTTATTTGTTTTTCTGGCTTCAAAGGTGGCTACAGTGATTTATTTAATTAGAAAAACATGTCGTGAATGTCAAGCCATTTGGAAAATAACTAATTTACTGTATTCTCTAGTAGTCTCATTAGTGTTCATTTGAGAGTTAAAGTGAAAAATACAATCCTTGTATGCCTGTGGACAGTGAGGCAAGAACTGTCTTTCCTGTCAGACAATCTTTTGCTTCATTTTATTCTTTGGGGTGGGGAGTGTTTTATTCTAGTACTTAGAAAAAGTTATAAATAGTTTCTGAGAATGTTCTGAATAATCACAGAATGTTCTTAAGATGGTTTTATATTCCCTAAAGTAAATAATTTTGTGTGAGAAAAAGTGTTTCTAGTGTTTATTCTTATTTTTCTTATTTCAATGTTCAGACGTTAGCATGCCTTTACTATGTAGTTGTGTTTTCACCCTAACTTTTCTTAGGACAGTGTATAGATCGAAGGCGTTCTGTATTTATGGGAATTTCTCTTTTCTTTAGTGGAAGATGTACAGGTGTCCTGTTACAGAATCCTGACTAGCTTATACACTTTGGGAACTAGCAAGAGTATCTATGTGGAGAGGTAAGATTGAAAAAGCTGCTTTAAGCTTTATAAATATTTCTATCGGAGTCTTCATTTTGTAACTTTTCCTTGGTTATAAAGTAAAGTGGATTGATCTACTGAATTCTTCTGTGCTAATTAGAAAAATTTCAAGCTAAATAATAATTGATGTAATATAGGGCAGTTGAATTTTGCCTAATAAGTAAAGCTATAATGATAAATATCATATTTAATGTAAAGTTTAAACTTACCTTATTTATGAGTCTTATGAATCAACTAGTAGAGTTCCTTCATTTTCAGTAAGAAATACCAAGTAAATATAAACATAGACAGCTATTGATAAGATCAGTTTTATGTTTTCATATTCTCAAATATCAAAGCAGGAGTGATAACAATGTCAAATGACATGGAGCTGTGAATTAAGCTAAGAAGTCACCACTGAATTTAACCAGAACAGATCACTTGCCCCTTGAGTAACAAATTGGAGTAAAGAGGAAAAGGAGGGCATTTTCTAAAAAGGCTTGATTCAGTAAAAAATCGTTCAGGTGGAAAGATTCAATATTTGAATAAATGTGAATTAACTTTCTAATTAATTGTGAATTAATTATAATAAAATTGCAAATAAAAATTTGTGTTTAGTGAACCTGCAAAAATGATTTGAAAAGTCATGTGAAACAGTAAGCTCATGAGAAAATATGGAATATAATTTTGAAGGGAAGAAAGTAATGACAATAATGACACTTGGACTAAAACTACAGTAATTAAAATGGTGTGGCATTTATGTAGAAACAGGAAAGTACATCAGCGAGAAAAGATTACTGGGTTTATTTTCAATATTTTAAACGAATCCTTGCTTTTTTAACTGAATTTTGTCACATGATTTTTATGGCTATAAAATTTGTATGCTAATGAAGTACTGTAATTTGTTCACATGACACATTGATTTGGATATTTAGCTGCTTTCTCTTTTTCACTAACATAAAAACTGCTAAATTTCTGTTCCTAAGTTTCTGTGTATGTTTATGCTTATATTCTCAGGATTTGGAATTTTATGTTATGACAGCTGTTTCGAACTCTCCTTCCAGAAAATCAGACTTTTATCATAGAATCTTCACTTATTCTTGTTTTTCTCACTTCTGGTTATATACATTCATTTCATTTACAAGTGTCATCGATAAAATTGGAATCTCATTTTTATTTTTAGATGCATTGCTCTAATTACCACTTTATTTTTTCATGTTTCCATGGACATTGTTTTAAATGAATTGCCTCTTTTCATCTTTTGTATGACTTGCAATAAATGTTCCGTTTTAAAACAAAAACAAAGAACCTGTTCATCTGTTTGTTGCCTGATATTTCTTCAGTTTTTATGCCACATAGTATTTTGAAGTCTTTCTAGTGCCTGTAAAAAAAATTATCTATTTCTAGTGTTTATAATTTGGAATATTTGATTTTTTTTTTTTTAATAATCAAACTTATCAATCATTGGAATTCTGGTGTGGCCTTGTAGGAGAAACGCTGAACTGCTAACTGCAAGGTCTGAGGTTCAAACCCTCCAGCTACTCTTCCAAAAACCCTATAGAGTGTTGCTATGACTCAGAACTGATTCAACAGCACTGAACAATAACAAAAATATTTCTCTTAATTATGTTTTAAAAAGTTTTCTCTATCCTTTTAGCAGACATTTCAGATCTTTTTCTGGTGAAGTTTTAGTGGTGCAGATCCTTAGTTCATTTAATGATGTTATTGGCAGCTGTTGAGGTACCAAAATGAACACAATAAAAATTTAGTCTCAGAGCTTATAGCTGTGGAGGGCAGTAAAACCAAACAGGTAAGCTGAGAAATATAATAATGGGAGATTATCATTTGTTCTATGAATACAGAAGCTATGTAAGGAAGGCTGTTGTTGTTAAGTGCCATTGAGTTGATTCTGACTCATAATGTCCCTGTATAGAGTTTCTGAGGCTGTAAATCTTCGAGGGAGCAGAAAGCCTCATCTTTCTCCCACAGAACGGCTAGCAGAGTCAAACCATGGACTTTACGGTTTGCAGTACAGTGCTTATCATATGGAGCCACTGCATGCCCATATAAGGGATAACAAGGATTACTTTATCAAGTTAGACAGGAGCGTATCTTTTAAGAATCAACTTTTTAAGCTCAGAACTTTTCTCCACGTAACCGATACAGAAGATGTAGATAGATTGTGTCTACTTGCTTCTTTTCCCACCCTGAAGCACCATGTGATTCCTCACCCAAGTGATGGTTGTGGTGTGGAAATTTTGAGGAGACTGGAAAATGTGTGAAATGATCAGCTCTGGAAAAAGGAAAGGAATTTCTCTTATATGGAATGTAAAATTGAAAATCAGTATTTAAAAATCGTCCATCATTTGTAAAATAGCCTTATGTTAAATACTTCTCTCATCTTGTAATTTAAAATAAGACCTTTACCCTGGACTAAGGTAATATATCTGCCACGTTGTATTTCTAAAATTTCTCTTTTGTTCCTTTAGTTTTTAATGATTCTGTCATAGCACATTGTTTGAATGATTGCTATTTTATAATATAATTTAGTATCTGATAGTTTGAATCCTCTTACATCTTCTTTTTACTGAGGCCTTCTTGCCTAAGTATTTTCATGAAGAAATTTGGGATCACTTGGAGTTTTAATTTGAATTTTCTTAGTAGCAATATTATTATTACTTTTTCAGTTTTAAATAATGACCAATTTTACTATAGCTTATTCACTTAGAAAGCTTTTTAAAAACAGATATTTTCCACTTGTAGGCAACGTTCTGCATTAGGAGAATGTCTGGCTGCCTTCGCTGGTGCCTTTCCCGTAGCGTTTTTGGAAACTCATCTGGACAAACATAATGTTTACTCTATCTACAATACTAAGTCTTCACGAGAGAGAGCAGGTAAAGCAAAAACGTGCGGTATTGGAGAGATGTAACTGAAATATCACAGTATGTCTTGTATTGCCTACAGGGATCCTTACTTTGCTGTTTCGTTTTATCTTATCCAATACTTCTTGTTCTTATGTTCTTTGTTGCTGTGTTTTTGTGGAATATTGTATACTGTTCTCCTATATCTGAAAAAAAATTTGTTTAATTTATAATAAGAAAATGATCCACACGCAAATTGTTGTTGTTAAGTGCATTCGAATCGGTCTGACTCATAGTGACCTCCTCTAAGGAGTGACTGGTGGGTTTGAACTGCTGACCTTTTGGTTTAAAGCACCCTTGCAGTCCAGTGCTTTATCTAACAGTGCTACACTAGGACTCGACACACAAATTAACACTCCCAAAAAGAATACACAGGAATTCAGTGAAAATATATATATATATTAAAAAATAGATAACCTGATTTCTGATTCAGTTCTATCTTCTAGTCAGTGCTGCGTTATTATGATCTGTATGCATTCCTATTCTTCTTTTTTTTTTTTTTTTGGTCTACTAAGAAAATAAACAAAATATTTTTCTTTGTTCTACTGGGACAGTTTTATTTCTTGTGCCTTTTTCGAATGGTTGGGTTCCATTTTAATTATTAGAAAATAAAAATGTATACATGTGAGATACACTCAACAACATGCACCTGCCTCTAGTGTATGTTTTCCTAATAGTTTGTGTTTGTGTGTATAGTAGGTATCTATCTAGCTATATATGAAGTACTGGTGTGACACTGTAGGTTAATGTGCTGAACTAACAAGTCAGTTTAAACTGCAAGGTTGGCAGTTCAAGCTCACCAGCTGCTCATTGCAAAACCTATATGAGTCTATGGGTTGGAACCGACTCCTTGGCACTTAAGAACAACAACATCTATCTATGTATCTGCCTATCTATCTACCTATCTGTATATTCATCTATCATGTTTCTTTCCATTTGGGAAAATCTACTTATTTGCTGAATTGACCCATTTCCCCCACAGATGTCCTGGTTGAAAAACAACTTTAAGAATCATTTCTAACGATTTCAATTACTGGCCTTTCAGAACTTATTAGCATTATCAGTTAGGATTTATATTTAGCTAGATAAGCAAATACTTAATAAAGCATAAACTTACTTTGTATTTAATCTGTTCTTTAAAGCAATTGAAGTACAGTTCCTACCAACTGAATGTTACATAGCATCTCTCATATAATGATTTTGCTTAATTTCCTCTAAATATAATTAGATGCATATTTAGAGGAAGTCAAACAAAAGTATTCTATGCAAAGGTGTTATGTAACATTCAGGTTCTAGAAACAAACAAGTCCTGGTGGCATAGTGGGGTTTGCAGTGGCCTGCCAATCACAAGGTCAGCAGTTCTAATCCACCAGCCTCTCCACAGAACAACAATGAAGTTGCTGCTTCTGTAAAGACTTACAGACTTGGAAACTCTATATAGGGTTGCTATGAGTCATACAGTAACAGCAACAATATTGTATTTGAGTTGGATTTGAATAGCCCTAAAGAGTTTTAAGAAATTGGATAAGAAATATTTACTGTTCACAAATGCATAACTTTCTGTGAATGGTCTTGTTTCTATGTGTAAGTCATTTCTGTATAGCCACTGGTGGGTTATACTAATAGTATAAAATTGTATCAAAGAGAGACTCTTAAAAAGACTTGAATAATAATTAATTAATGATAAGACACTGAATGGCTTAAAAGTAGAAAATGTGTGTGCCAGGGTTGGATTCTTTCACCACATTTATGCAATCTGTACATTGAGCAAATAATCTTAACAGTTGGATTATATGAAGAAAAATATGGCATCAGGATTGGAGGAAGACTCATTAACAACCTGTGCTATGCAGATGATACGATCTTGTTTGCTGAAAGTGAAGAGGACTTAAAACACTTACTGGTGAAGATCAGAAACCTCAATGTAAAGAAAACAAAAATCTTCACCAGTGGACCAATAAATTACATTGTGATAAATTATTGGTCCACTGGTGAAGATTTTTGTGATAAATGGAGAAAATATTGAAGTTGTTGAAGACTTCATTTTGCTTGAATTCACTATCAACACTCGTGGAAACAACAGTCAAGAAATCAAACCGTGTATTGCTTCAGGCAAATCAGCTGCACAAGTGTTGAAGAGCAAAGCTGTCAGTTTGAGGAGTAAGGTGTGCCTAAGCTAAGTCATGGTATTTTCAGTAGCTTCCTATACATGTGAAAATTGGACAGTGAATAAGAAAGAACATAGAAGAATTGATGCATTTGAGTTAAGGTGTTGTAGAAGACTGTTATAAATATGATGGACTGCCAGAAGAACAAACACATCTGTTTTGGAAGAAATCTGAGTTGGAAGATGACCAGATTCTATCTCTCATATACTTCAGACGTATTATCAGGAGGGACCAGTCCCTGCGGAAGGACATCATGGTTGGTAATGTGGAGGATCAGTGGAAAAGAGGAAGACCTCTAATGAGGTAGATTGGCACAGTGGCAATAGCAGTGAGCTCAAGCTTAGCAGTGATTGTGAGGATGGCGCAGGGCCAGGTTGTGTTTTGTCCTGTTGTGCACAGGGTTGCTGTGAGTCAGAACTGACTTGACAGTAGATGACAACAACAACGACAATCTGTGGAATGAGTTTGTGTCCGACTGGTAATCAGAAGGTCAGCAGTTTGAATCACCAGGTGCTCCACAGGAGAAAGATGTGACCCATTGGGACAGTTGTTGGAAACCCATTGGGACAGTTCTACTCTGTCCTGTCGTGTCCCTATGAGTCAGAATCGACTTAACTGTACCCAACAGGAACAAGTTCCATATAGCAAATGAATTTGAAGAAGTATGTATTAAATTTGTCTTAGCAGCACTCTTCTATATAACATCCACAATATATTTGTAGTTAGCAAACCGTGGTTGAATTTGAATGATTAAACATCTGCGTAAACATAGAACGATTTGTCATATTAAAACTTTTGTTTATACAGATTTGCTTCAGTGTTAATCCCCCCCAAAAGAAAACAAAAAATCTTTTGATTGGTTACTATTTTTTTTATGAATTGAGACTGACGTAGGTTTGTTATTTGATTTGGGAAAAAGCACAGAACTTAACTGCTATGTTTCTGTAACATGTTATTTGCACAGGATAGTACAAAAATTAAATTGAATGATTCTTTTTTGTAATTCATTTTAGCCAATCATTCAGCAAGCATTAGTTTGTGATGCATATTATGGTATGTGGAGGAGATATGATAAGAAGATAAATAAGACTTAATCCTTTTCCTCAGGGAATTTTCATTTGCAATACAGAGAAAGAGAGATTGAACGATAAATGAGTAGAACTGAGAATTTTTAAAAGGGCAGCAAGTAAAAAGACAGTTTTAGCTGGGACCCTAGAAAGGCTTTGCAGAGTTGGTGTAAGTCTTGACATCGAACAGCTGTTGTTGGCTTGACTGCCTGTGAGGCCTACTGGAACTCTGCATAGGGCAGGTCTTGGCTGCTTTCACAGAAGCAGATAGCCAGGAACTTCCTTTCAGGCACCGCTGGATGGACTCAAACTTCCAACCTTTAGGTAGAAGTGGAACATGTTAACGGTTTACAGCAACCAGGGATTCCTGTCTTAAAATTAGAAAAGCTAAAACTCTGTTCTATTAGGAGAAACTGCAGGCATTTTGATTACAGTGGCTGGAGGTAGCATTTGGTACAGGAAATGGTGAAGGATGAAACCAAAAAGAGGCAGTAAGTAAGGAGTCAGGACCTCCCTTGACAAAGAGGGACCTATTGTTGGATTTGAACATCTCAAGAAAAGCAACATGACAGCAATAAAGAAATGAAGAAGTGGAGACATCAATTATTCAAAAATATTGTCATAATTTAGGAGAGATGTGTGAACCAAGGTCCCTTGGATGGAGAATGTGGTGTAAAGAGTAAGAGAGAAAGCAGTAAACTCAACCACGGCCTCAAATCTCTCTTAGGTTCCTAGCTTGGGTGGCCAACTGGACAGTGTTGCCTTCACCAAGACAGCACATGCTCAAGAAGTAGACTGACAAGGAAAAATAAAGTGACAATTTAAATACGTTGTGTACACGTTGCTTTTGAGATATCCACTATTATACCCCATTTTTTAAAAAATATGATTTTTGAGAATTATTAGTTTATAACAGAAGTCTAGTTCTTGCCTAGGCAAATATCTAAGCCCCCCCCCAAATAAAAACAAAAATAGAAGAGCATTAAAAAGAGATCTCTGGAGAAAACCAGTATTTAGAAGTTCCACAGATGGCAAGAGTCAGTAAAGGTCACTGACAAAACTCAGAGGAGAACCAAGAAAGACTTAGCACCTAGAAATGAAGGAAAAGGGTATTTTAGGAAAAGGAACTTGCTCAGTGGTATGAAATGCCAGTGAACAGCCAAATAAGTTAAGGAGTGTGGAAGTGTAAGTTAAGAAGGGAAACTTGAATTAAAGATGCCTGCTAGAACAATCCAGGGGTAGTGTGTAGGTTGCTGAGGGAGACCCTGGGGAGTGCAAATGGCTAATGCTCTCTCTGCTGTGGAAAATCTTAAAGGTTCCATTCCACTCCAAGGCATCTTGAAAGAAAGTCCTGGTCATTTGCTTCTGAAACTTCTGCCCTTTATAACCCTAAGGAGCATAGTTCTACTCTGACACGTGGGGTTCACTGTAAAGGGGGCTAGGCTGTTGGGAGGAGTTTTCGAGCTGAAGAGGCTGGCAGTGTAGGACTGAGTACTGCCCTTGATATAGAGTAGGGCATAGCTTAGGAAACACAGGTCGGAAAGCCTTCCTGTAAAAATGATGAACGAAGATAAAATGGGTCTAACATTAAAAAGTTTGTAGGCACCAGAGCAGGAAGTTGAAGAAAGTGATATTGATGTTTTCCTTTACCAATTTTAAGGTAGTGGTGGGAGGGTAGAAACCTGAGAGAAAAAGTGATGGTGGTGGTGAAGTGCCATGAGTCGGTTCTGACTCATAGCGACCCTGCATTGGCTTTCCGAGACTGAAAATCTTTATGGGAGCAAAAAGCCTCATCTTTCTCCCGCAGAATGGCTGGTAGTTTCGAACTGCTGACCTTGAAGTTAGCAGCCTGACGCATAATCACTACGCTACCAGCCCTCCTTTGATGAAAACAATGGAGGTTTGAAATAGCTGGAACAACAGGGAATATGCATGGAAACCACTCCGGTTTTGTTGTGTTTCGAAGACCAAAATGAAGTTGTTGATTGTGTCTATGATAAACAATGGAAATCTGCCATGTTCTGTCAGTTCTTTTATTGAACATTAATTTATTTTTTGTGTATTTCTGTAGCTCTCAATTTGCCAACTAATGTGGAAGACGTTTGTCCTACTATCCCATCTTTGGAGAAACTCATGGATGAGATTGTGGAACTGGCCGAATCTGGCATTCGCTATACACAAATGCCACACGTAATGGAAGTTATACTGCCCATGCTTTGCAGCTACATGTCTCGTTGGTGGGAACATGGGCCTGAGAACAATATGGAAAGGGCTGAAATGTGTTGCACAGCTCTGAACTCAGAGCACATGAATACACTTCTTGGGAATATATTGAAAATTATATATAATAACTTGGGAATTGATGAAGGTGCCTGGATGAAGAGGTTAGCAGGTAAGAATTGGAAGGTGAGATAATAAGGGAGCTGTAGTAGGACTGTGGGTTAAGTGCTGGGCTGTTGACAGCAAGATTGCGGTTCAAACATACCGGACTCTCCTGAGGGGAAGCATCCCATAAGAATTTACCGTATCAGAAACGCTATGTAGGTTCACTATGACTTGGACTTGTCTTCTTGGCAGTGGGTTTGGTTTAACACTTTATTATTTCCCAAAAGACTTGAAATACAGGAGACTAGAATTTTCCTATCTTAGTAGTCTATTTCAGCATTTTCTTCTGTGTTCAAAACATAGTTTTTGTTTTTGTTTTTCTGTCATGCTGTTTTTGAAAAATGTCCGTTTCATCAAACATTAGGTAACTTCTCTAAGTAAGCTTTTTCAAATAGATCTCTATAAGAGTAACCAAGAAACAAAGTGGTAACAATTCCATTAGACAGACAAAATTAAGACAATTAAGACATAATTAACAACCCATTTTTTTTTTTTTTAGGTTTTTATTGTGAATTGAGTGATAATTTACATTGGAGAACATGGGTTTTACACTCATCCTATTGTATTTCATTTTATTGCAATGATTTCAGCCCCCTGTGTGCATCATCATTCAACAATATTTGCTTCTATTAACTATTCACTTTTAACTGAAAAATTAAAATGTGCAGTATAATATTTACATTTAAATTTATCATTTACTGCATTATTTCTATTGATAAACAGGAAACAGTCTAAATGCCCAGCAACTGGCGAATGATTAAATAGGTTGCATGTGCTGTAGAATCAGCACTGGACTGTGAACCTCAAGGTCAGCAGTTCAAACCCACCAGCTGCTCCTTGGAAACCCGATACTGGGTTGCTATGTGTCGGAACTGACTCTACAGAACTTAACAATATCAACAACATTCACCCATATACCAGAATATTATGCTGTCTTTAAACATTATGATTTCAAAATGTTTTGTGAATTAGAAATTCTTTATAATGTCAAGGGGGAGGGTGAAAAGAAAAGTTTTTAAAACTGAATACATAAAAATGTACAATATATATGCTTATGAATTTACATATTGATAAAATTGGCAAAGAAATACATTAAATGGTCTTACCAATCAGGTGTTGATTATGATGAATTTAAATTCTTCTCCTTTATATATTTCTACAATGGATATATGCTACTTTTAGGTGGGATAGCCTTTTAAAAATGACCTAATCAAGTTTAGAACCTTTATTATATAACTACAACCAATATTGAGTAAATCAATAGTGTGTAGTCTGTCTTTGCTGTTGAGCCAAAGATGAGGATGGTTAAAGTGAGGGTCCTTGCAATTATTAGTGATTTGTGTATGTCTTCTAAAGAAAGTGGTAGGGGAAACTTCTAATTTGGTAATTTACTCTTTTGGATGAAGATATCGATTCCCAGACCTTTTTAAAGACAGAAATACATTGAATTCAATTCAGTGTTTGTATTTGGACAACACTATGAAATTAGCCTCTTGAGGTACAGCAATGACAAAAGCATGGGCTCTCCTCTTACAGAAGCCATGCTGTGGAGAAGAGGGTGACATTATTTGTGGCACTCTCATAATTCCAATTGATCCTCATTTTAATGAAGGTTTATGCAGAGCAGCATATTAATGTCTGTCTTCAAACAGTGTTTTCCCAGCCAATTATAAATAAAGTGAAACCTCAGCTCTTGAAAACTCACTTCTTGCCATTGATGGAGAAACTCAAGAAAAAGGCCGCCATGGTGGTATGTGAGGAAGATCATCTGAAAGCAGAGGCCAGAGGTGATATGTCTGAGGCTGAACTCCTCATTCTAGATGAGTTCACTACACTGGCCAGAGATCTCTATGCCTTTTATCCTCTGTTGATTAGATTCGTGGACTTCAACAGGTATAATGTTCAAGAATATTCCCTCCCAATTCTGTCAGAAACTGGCTTGACTTTTATGTGCCTCTTGAATAATTTTATTCTTTTCAGTTATTTAGTGACGATCTTGATCATAATTGAAACATGTTATTGCTAGCCGCCATTGAATTCACCCCTACCTCTGGCAACCTAGTGCACAGTGGGATTGGGTTATTGTGACCCATAAATTTCTGTTTTTCCATTTTCTATTTATTATTACTATTATTATTTACTTTGTCCTTTCCTCAGATTTTCCTTATTAGTTTATTGAATTATTTTTGTATTAAGACATTAACCACTATAAGTAAGTTGTGTGTGTGTATGTTTTCAGTTTGGAAGATTCCATTATTAATTTTATTATTTTTTTTTTAATTTGTGGTTAGTATGGAAGTTTACAGAGCAAATTGGTTTTCCTTTCAGCAAGTTATACACATTTTATTCCATAACACTGACTTCAATCCCACCATGTAGCACTCTCTTCCCAGGTTCTCCCTGTGTTTACCGTTTCCCTGTGTCCTTCTTTCGTATCTCTTCCTGCCTTCCCTAGGCAAATGCTGCCTTTTTGGTCTCCTGTGGTTGATTGTTGTGAGTGCATACCTCCCTGCTGCTACTGTTCACCCTGCCCTCCTGTTTATTGTTGGTCACAGGGGTGGGTTCAGTTACAGGCCTGAAGGGTGTCTAAGAACCATAGTTTCGAGCTTCTACCAGTCTCTGTTAGTCCAGTAAGACTGGCTTTTTTATGATACTGAGCTTTGTTCCACATTTTTTCTCATTCTATTCAGGACCTCCTACTGTGATCCCTCTCAGAGCAGTAGTACCATCTAGTTCTTATGGTCCCAGGGTCATGGAGGTTGGAGTTTACATGATCCATTAGTCCTTTGTTTCCTTGTTTTGTTTTGTTTTCCTTGCATTTTGGGTTTGTTTGTTTTGTTTTGTTTTCACTCTTCTTTGAGCCAATAGTTACCTTAGATGGTCGTTCACCAGCTAGTCACCAAACTAGGATGTGGAACATTGTCTTTGTGTACTATGTTATGCCAATTGAACCTGGTGTCCCCTGAGACTATGGTCCTGTGTCTTCAGGTCAAGTGACTCATTCCTTCAAGGTGTTTGGTTATGGCTAAGTTTTTAAACTTGCTGTTGTGTGCTCTACCATATCTGTGGATATATTTGAAGCACATATGTGGAAATAGTCTGACACTTTCCCATCCCTGTTCAGTATGAGTATCCATAGAGTTTTTATTGGTTGATTTTTAGAAGTGAGCTTGGTCCTTTTTTTATGATCTTGAATTTTTTTCCCACATTTCTCCCCCACTCTATGCAGCACCTCATGTTGTGATCCCTTTCTGAGAGGTTAGCAGTGATAGCTGGGCACCATCTAGTTGTTCTGGTCTCAATGTAGTGAAGGTTGGGGTTCACATTGTGCATTAGTCCTTTGGACTGCAGGTTTCCATGCATCTTCAGTTTTCATCATTCTTCTTACCTCTGAACAGAGAGAGACCAATAGTTCTGACCAATGACTCTTCACGAGCTTTTAAGACCCCCAGTTACTACTCATCAAAGTACTATATAGAACATTGTTTTCGTAGACTGTGTTATGCCAATTGACCATGGTATCCCCTAAGACCATGGTCCTGAGTTCCCAGACCCAGTAACTCACTTCTTCAAAGGGTTTGATAATGTCTAACCAAGTTTCAGAACCTTTTCCCTTGTGTGCTTTACCATACTCATGAATATATTTGCAGCAAAGGTGCATGGACAAATACCCATGTACAAATATCCTCTTTCAAACCTCTCTATATTTGTGGGTATACTCCCATTCTCTCTCCCATACCTGTTCACCCTCCGTATCTATTCATGCATCTACCTGTAGATCACCATTATTGCAGGACTGTGTATATGATAGTGCTTACCTATTGCCTTTAACTCTTGAACTCCTCCCATGGTACAACTGTGCATTGAAGCCATTATGAGCCCTGTGGGCATCCTTAGTTGCTTGGTTTAAAATTTCATTTTGGGAGAGAGTTTATTCATTTATTTTCCTGAAGGTATAACTGAGAAACCTTTTATTTTCTTAAATGCCCCAGGGCAAAGTGGCTAAAGGAACCTAACCCAGAAGCAGAGGAACTCTTCCGTATGGTGGCCGAAGTGTTTATTTATTGGTCAAAATCCCATGTAAGTATAAAAATAATAGCAGACTTTGCTTACTTAGGGAATTTTAACCAATTTTTCTATTCTGGTAGTAAACACCTATGGTAGTGTTTCTCAAACTTGTTTGCTATCTGTAAGAGTTGAAGAAAAGGAATAGCTTTCCCTAGGGACTTTTGGGTAATTTCAGGGGCTTCAAAAATTCATGTAAAAATGGAATTAAAGGGTAACGGAATTGCTTCCCATCTTTTTAAATGCCCCTCTACCACCTCAATTTTTAAAAAAAATAGTATCTTTAAGAAATCATTAGCATTTTTAATAACCACCATGTTCATTTTCAAATTCTTCCTAATAAATTTAGAATAATAATTGACATTACATACAAAAATGAATACTTTTGCCCTCTAGCATTTCCTGTATCTTTGCATTTTGCTATATAATCCCAGGAGTACTTTGGGTCCAATTTGAGAAGTACTGAACTGGTCTAGTGTTTTCAGTGGAAGCATTTTAATTTTACTTGAAAGGTACTACTTTCTCCCTAAAATTTATTATCACTCATGAACTTGTATTCTATAGTAATTTCGGTTTGCCCACATTTTAGAGTCATATGGTTTTAAATGTTAAGCATATGTAAGGTATGAACCTTGTTGATAGAGAATTTCTAAGAAACATCATTGATGAATATTCATTGTTTTCAACATTGCAAGAACTAAAATCTGAAAAATGTCACAATTTATAAGAAGTTTATAGTATTCTACCATTCTATCAGCTATTTCAAATAACAAGAAGAATAATGGTAAATGCTCATTTATTTTTACCAATGACATTTCCAAAGTTTAGAATTTTTGTATCGATGTTAATTCTCTGCTACTTTGTGAACAGCAGCTCTGAGAAAAATTAGAGTGTCGACCTCAGTTTCTTCATCTGAGAAATCTTCCCTGTTTAAGCACCCCCAGAACTGTTGTGCAAATTAAATTACTTTGAAAACATAATTTTTTTTTTAAAGGCAGTGTTAATATTTAGTATTAGGATAATTATTGGCTGCCTGCATCTGGAGAATCTATCAAATTGATCACCAGAGTGTTTATTAAGCAATTATAAACTCTGTAATCATATACAATGAACATAAAGATAATTCCCTTTTTTTAAAAAATGTGATTCTACAGCTTCACACTGATATTCATTGTGTGTGATGTCATAGAAAATTATTTTAGGTTCCTTATGTTCCAGGTAAAATCTTGACTCATATGAAGGGTATGAGCTCTTATCCTGCTTAAGTCATGCACTTAAGTGGGGTGGATTAGATCAATCAGGGAACTTCTGAAGGAAATTTTAAATCTAGAGGAAATCAATTCATCTTGAGCTGCCAAAGAAGAAAGATGAATGTTACTTTTCTTACCTTTTGTTTTCTGTTAGGTTACAATAACTTGAATGCTTAATAGGCAAATAGAACGAACGCAGGACATTCTTAAGTTAAAACCTGCATTTTTTTCTTCTTAAAGAACTGAGAATCTTCTTCAATGTAATCAGTTGATGAAATATCAAAGAAGCGTCTTTAAATTTATATTTAATAAGCAATTTGAAATGAGTATTTATAATAGTCCGTTTTCAAATGAGTATCTAATGATAACATCAAATAGCAAAAATGTGTATATGAATTTTTGAATCCCATAGGCATATTTGTAACACAGTCTGTTCATATATGTGCTATATGTACATATATGTGCTATATGTACTTCTCCAAATACTTAATGTTGAAATACAATGCGCAGCCATATGATTTTTAATAGTAAAATGAGAGGAATGAAAGTTGAGTATTAATACAAATATGCCCATTGTTTCTCAAATAAAACCTTTTATTAATCATCAGTAATTAAGAGTCAGTTGCTTACTATGGAATCACTGTTTGATTTTACTTATCCAAATGGAGGTAAGCAGTTAGATTTTTAACATGTCTTTTGACACTCTGTATTTGGATTCTTTAATATCACTACTCAATTACTTGACTTTATTAGTATCTTTATATTTCTGAACTAAAAGCAAGTAAAATAGCATAGCAGTAGTTTTAAAATAAGTAGCTAAATTAAAAATCACATCATGATTGTGCATATTCTTGGAAAATGTACGCGTATTCCGGGAACCAATATATAGTTTTAAGACAACTAAATTTAGGTTTGAGTGTGCATGCTATACCTTGGGAGATATGTGACCTTCTGACTTAAATTTCCTGAGCCCTAATATTTCCTTCATTAGGCATACATATTCATACCTAGTTCCCAAAATTGTTGCCCTTAATTAAGTGCCTTCATTAGATACTCAACAAGCATTATCTATCAACTTAATATTTATAATATAGATACTCTGAGATTCTCCTCTCTAATCTCAGTTATATATGGTCTTCTTTGTTTGTGGTGGTAGGGTATTATGTGTGTGTAAGTTTTCTTTATTGCTTCATTTAATCTAGTGTTTAAAATAGATAATATTTTTAATTTCAGTGTTTTAACTCTCCATTCCCCACTCCCTGTTAACTACTAATTGTCTTTTTGTCTCGATGGATTTACCTCCTCTAGACATTTCATATAAATGAGATCATATAAATATTTGTGCTTTTGTGTCTGTCTTGCTTTACTCAGAATGTTTTCAAGGTTCATTTCTTAAATTCACTTATTAGCAGGACTTCCTGTCCCTTTATGGTTGAATAATTTTCTATTATTCAGATATGGCACATTCTGTTTACCATTTGCCTGTTAGTGGACTCTAAAAGTAGTTCCACCTTGGACTCTTGTGAATATTGCTGCAGTGGATGTTGGTATAAAAGTTTCTGTTTGAATCTGTGCTTTCAAGTATCTTGGGTATATTCATAAGCGTGGAATTGGTCAATAATGTATGGTAATTCTTTATTTACCTTTTTGAAGAACTGATAAACTGTTTCCACAGTTCTGTACCATTTTGCATCCCTCCAGCAATAGATTAGGGTTCCAGTAGCACCATATGTTCACCAACACTTGTTATTTTTATTTTTTATTTTTTTGACAATAGGCATTCTCCCGTATGTCAAATGCTTTCTCATTGAGGCTTTAGTTTACATTCGCTAGTGACTAGTATATGGGCTGCTTATTTCCACGGCTTTAACTTCAAATTTCTTTGAAACTTCTTAGAATTTCAAAAGAGAAGAGCAGAACTTTGTGGTACAGAATGAAATCAACAATATGTCTTTCCTTATTACTGATACCAAGTCAAAGATGTCAAAGGTATTACTATAATCTGTTTTGCCTTTATAGAAT
>NW_006408697.1:987515-999700 GCF_000296735.1 Chrysochloris asiatica | reverse complement strand
GGTTATGTGTCATGGAGTCGGTTCTGACTCATAGCGACCCTGTACAGGGTTTCCGAGGCTGTAAATCTTTACAGGAGCAGAAAGCCTCATCTCTCTCCCGCAGAACAGCTGGTAGTTTTGAACTGCTGACCTTAAGGTTCGCAGCCCGATTCGTAACCACTACGCTACCAGAGCTCCTTATATATAGATATATATACACACACACATTCACAAAATTGCCAACTAGTATACTATATGTGTAACTAGTCAGTGTTATAAAACTGTCGACAATGAATATATATACATGCTGGTGGTGCATTGGTTCAGTGTTCAGCTTCAAACGGAAAGGTCAGCAATTCAAACTTACTAGCTGCTCCACGGCAGAAAAGCTTCCATAAAGATCTGCAGCCTTACAAGCCCTATGGAGCACTTCTGCTTCGTCCTGTAGGCTCACTGTGAATTGGAATTGACTCAGTGGCATTAGGTTTGGTTGGGGCACTTATATATAATAAACACAGAGTCCTGGCATGGCACTGTGAGTTGATGCGCTGGACTGCAAATTTGGTTTGAACGGCAAGGTCAGCAGTTCAGACTCACCAGCCACCCTTGGAAACCATCCACAGGGTCACTATGGGTTGGAACTAACTCAATGGCACTCAACAATAACAACAAATATAATGACTATGTAGACCTAAAAATAATTAGCTTTATTATTTAAACACCACACAGATAAATATCAGCTCCTCACACATGAAGTGGGAAGTACACCCCCATGTTTTTATTTTGGTCTTACTTAGCTTGTAGAAGGGGAAACGTCTTTTAAAACACTTTGAAATTTATGCCTTTATCTTTTGAATTACCCCTAAATTAGATGTTTCCTAGGGCTGCCGTGAGAAGAATGCCACAGCAGAATGGGTGGCTTATAAGGACAGCCATTTACCTCACGGTCCTGGTCAGGGCTGCTAGTTTGAATTCTGGATGTCAGCAGGGCCGATGTTCTCTCTGAAGGCTTTAAGGCAGAGCTGTAGAACATTTTTCTCTTTAGGTTGTGACTCCTAACATAGTAAGCCATATGATTGCCTGATTCAAAATGCTAAAGACTAAAGACTTACTCTTTAGATATAGTCTATTTACTTTTATTCTGGAATCTCATCATAGTTTTTTTTTTTTTTAAAGAAAATGTCAAAAAAAAAAAGTAAGCATAATATAATTCCTTTCTGAGTATTAAAATATCACTTTCAGAAGATCTAAACTGTTAATTTTCTTTGAGCACTTTCAGATGTAATAAACCTAAGACCGTCATTTACAATAGTCACAATGCCTAGAACAGACTATCGATATTTCTGCACTCTTTCATTTCTGACAACTTCCAGTTTTCCTAGATTCATACTTCATACAGCACACATTCCAAATGTTAACAGATGTTTGTAGCTATTTCTTCTCATTATTAGTCATGCCTCATTGGCAAATGAAGGTCCAGAAAATTTTGTTCTAACTACATCATTAAGGTCAACTCAGCTTTGAGGAGGCAGCTCTTCTTCAGTCATATTTTGAGTGCCTTCCAATCTGAGGGGTCATCTTTTGGCACTGTCTCAGACAGTGTTTTACCAGTATTCAGTAAGTTTCCAGTGGCTAATTCTTCTGAAACGGATAGCCTGTTCCTTCTTCCTAGTCTGTTCTTAATCTGGAAGCTCCACCAAAACCAGTTCACCATGGGTGACCATGCTGATATTTCAAACACCAGTGGCATACATAGCTTTCGGCATCACAACAATAAACAATACGACAAAATGGCAGATGTACGGGGCTTTTATTAATAGCCTGAGTCTCTTTAAGTAGTCATTTTAATACTTCATGTCATTATCTTTGAAATATTCCCTAGCTCAAATTATTCCTTCAAAAATTATACATGTACAAAGAAATAGACATGGGAGATTTATTTTAATTTTGACATCAGAGCGTGCCATATGACTAACTAGATGTTTCTCTACTAACTAAATTTAGACACTCTCATTTGACGTGACTCTTGGTACCAGAGTAATCTTTAGTAAAATCACAAAATGAACTCTGAAGTAGCAAGACCTACTCAGTTATATACACATGTTGTTGTTGTTAAGTGCTATCAAGTTGTTTCTGATTCTTAATGACTCTGTTTAGGGTTTTTGAGGAGCAGCTGGTGGGTTTGAACCTTCACTTTGTGATTCAAATTGATCTTGTAGTCTAGTGCTTATCCTACAGCACCACACCAGGACTCTATATACATATTTTCCTGTGTATTTAAGGAACACTGATTAATATTGATACTTCTAACTTATTAGAGGAGTCCTGGTGTGGTGCTGTAGGATAAGCACTTGACTGTCAGGTCAGTTTGATCCGCAAAGTCAGAGTTTCAAACTCACCAACTGCTCCTCAGAATTCCTATACTGAAACCGACTCAACGACACCTGAAAACAATAACAATAATTTATTAGCGAAAGACTGAGTCTCTCAGGAGCTAAGACTATAAACAACCAACCAGCCAAACACAAACATGACCACCAAGCGCATTCGGACTCACTGTTGCCTTATGTACTATATTACAGGAGAAAGGCTTTTATCAGGGTATTATATATATATGGTTGTTGTTGTTAATTGCCATCAAGTCACTTCCAACTCATAGTGACCCTCTATAGCGTTTCTGCGGCTGTAAATCTTTGCAGGAGCAGAAAGCCTCATCTTTTCTTGTGGGATATGTGGTGGGCTCAAATCACCAACCTTGTAGTTCACAGTCCCGGGTTTATCTTACAGAGCCCTGTAATTTACATATATAAATATATGTATTTCAGACATTCATCATTATCTTAAAAATAGTATCCATTTTTATTCTAAAAATTACATAGAAATGGATTGTTATCTAAACATGAGACTAAACATGTTAAGAAGGAAACAAATTATTCTGAAAACTTTATGATTTCAAACAAACAGAGAATAATGGGGGTGAGCGGACAACAGAAAATGGGCTCTAAACTTCCAATCGGGCTCATCTCCATAGGTAGCAAGTTCTCAGTTTGAGAAAAGCAGACCTAGGTTCCAGTACTGATGTTTGTTCCACAGGCCGCTGTTTCTGATCAGGAAAGGAAGAAAATGAAACGGAAAGGAGACCGCTATTCTATGCAGACCTCTCTGATCGTAGCCGCTCTGAAGCGACTGCTGCCCATTGGCTTGAACATCTGTGCCCCTGGGGACCAGGAGCTCATTGCTTTGGCCAAGACTCGCTTTAGTCAGGTAAGTGTCCTTTATGCCACTGGTAATGATCATTCAACCTCCAGAGTCACAAGGCTTTGACATTCTTTCTGTCAATGTTCTATATCAATATTTCATTTGCATTAAGCAGTTATTAAAGTCCCTGGTGTGATTCCATTCCACACTGTTGTTTTCAGTAACAGTAGCCGGTTATCTGGTACTTCTTCTCTGTTACCTGAGACTGCACCCCCATCTGATGGAGGATTCGACGGATAGGGACATGAGCCCTCTGAGGCCCCCAGAACGATCTTTTCAGTTGTGAACTAAAAGCTGACAAAGATGATCACTTTAAGGTGGGCCATGACGAAAATGAGCACCAGTTACCTTTAAGAACAGTCAGCTTAGGTGCTAGTGCAAAAGATGAATTATACATTGTTGAAGCAGAGACAATGAATTATGAAGGTAGTCCCATTAAAGTAACACTGGCAACTTTGAAAATGTCTCTCTTGGGGGCTTTGAAATAATGCCACCTTTGGTCTTAAAATTGAAGTGTGGCCAGGACTTGTGAATATTAGTAGACAGCACTTAGTAACTGTGGAGGAAGATACAGTGTCAGATGATGAAAAGGAGAAGGATGTAAAATTCTTAAATATATCAGGAAAAGGATCGCCCCCTGTATGTGATAATAAGGTTCCACAGAAAACAGTATAACTTGGTGAAGATGAAGATGATGATGATGATGACGACGATGATGATGATGGTGATTTTGATGATGATGAAACTGAAGAAAAGGCTCCAATGCTAAAATCCATATGGGATTTCTCCAGTGAGAAATCAAACCAGAACGGAAAAAGACTCAAAACCATCAACACCAAGATCAAAATGTCAATAATCCTTCACGAAACAGGAAAAAACTCCAAAACACTAAAAGGACCTAGTTCTGTACAAGACATTAAAGCAAAAATGCAAACAAGTATATAAAAAGTAGCTCTCTTCCTAATTGGAAGACAAATTCATCAATCATGTGAAGAATTGTGTCCAGATGATGGGCCAGGAGGCTATTCGAGATCTCTGGAAATGGAGGAAGTCTCTTTAAGAAAATGGTTTAAACAGTTATGCAGTGTGAGAACTTTCCCTATTATATCTGATAAATGTTCAGGTTCCTTTGCCAAAAATGTGTTGTCCAGAATGCCTGTTTAGTTTGTAAAGATGGCTCTCCACCCTTGGCTTGGATCTAAGTATGTATGGAATGTTATGAGACAACATAGTAGTAGCTGTGATCAGACAAATAGAAATGGTGGGAAGACCGAAATATACATGTGAAATAAACTCAGTATTTTAATTTAAATAAAAGTTTATTAAACAGTGTTTCTGCATAGTCATTAGGACTCAGATACAAAATCTGACTATTTATTTTATGGAAACATTTTTATTCTTAACTTTTGTTAATCACCTTCTAGGGGGTATTTGGGAACCAAACAAAATACACAAACAAATCACGGGTAGTGAAAAAAAGTGGATTTCATATGAATCCTTACGTAAGCGTTGTAATGAGAGATCCCTTCAAATTTATCAAGAGTCATATTTCAGTACTAGAAGCACAATGCATTGTGGTAACTTTGATATGTAACGTGTAAACTTTTAAATAAGCAACTCTTCTATTCAACTATGAAGGTTTATGTTCTCAAGATTTCTTTGTGTCTTCTCTTTACCCTCTTCATGGTTATAAGAGGCAATCTTTTAAAAATATACACTTATCAGCTCATCAAAAAATTTCCAACCAAAATAAGTCTAGGTCCAGGTGGTTTCACTGGTTTTACCAAACATTCCGGGACTAGGTGTCATCAATTCTACTCAAATTATTCCAGGATATAGAGGAGGATTGAAAACTTCCAAATACGTTCTATGAAGCAAACATAACCCTCATACCAAACCCAGGGCAGGACATCAGTAAGAAAGAAAGTTATAGACCAGTATTCCTCATGAACATAGATGCAAAAATTCTCAACAAAATCCTACTCAACAGAATCCAGCAGCACATCAAAAAAATACTACATCACGTCCAAGATGGATTCATATTAGGGATGCAAAGATGATTCAACATTAGAAAAACAATCAACGTTATCCACCATATAAAAAAGAAAAAGGAAAAGAACCACATGATCATATTGATTGATGCAGAAAAGACATTTGACAAAATCCAACATCCATTCCTGATAAAAACACTCAACAAAGTAGGAATTAAAGGAAAATTCCTCAACATAATGAGAATATATACAAAACCAACAGCCAACATCGTTCTCAATGGAGAGAAACTGAAAACCTTCCATTTGTGAACAGGAACCAGACAAGGATGCCCTTTATCACCACTCCTATTCAATTTTGTATTGGAAGTCTTAGCCAGAGCTATAAGGCAAGATAGGAAAATTAAAGGCATCCAGATTGACAGAGGAAGTAAAACTCTTTCTATTTACAGATGATATGATTCTATATGTAGAAAACCCCAAAGATTCAGCCAAAAAAAACAAAACAAAACAAAACAAAAAAACTACTAGAACTCATTGGAAGATTCAGCAAAGTGGCAGGGTACAAGAGCAACATAAAAAAATCAGATGGATTCCTCTATACTAGTAATGACAGTACTGAAAAGGAAATTAGGAAAGCAATACCATTTACAATAGCCACCCAAAGGATGAAATAGTTAGGAATAAATGTAACCAAAGAAACAAACAACCTATACAAAGAGAACTACAAAACACTACTACAAGAAACCAAATGAGACTTACAAAATTGGAAGAATATACCGTGCTCTTGGATAGGAAGACTTAACATTGTGAAAATGTCAACACTACCCAAAGCATACTACAGATATAACGCAATCCCAATCCAGATTTAAAAAAAAAAACAAACTCACACTGGAACTGCTATAGTATAGGTAGTAAATTAGAAGGCATGTTCTCCGGGAGCTTCCACACCGATAGAGAATCACTAGAGTTGTCTGAGATTGAACACACAGATATATGCTCCTTGCTATTACTGGATCAAGGGCTTGTTACAAGAGCATTGTGGAGAATTGAGAGACTACTGGAGATATAATTGTCTTTCCTAAGGGCACCCATGTGTCTGCCTCTCTTCTTCTTATGAATCATGGATTAGAAACTGACTTCCACTGAGTCTTAATGCACTTACTGTGGAGTTAGAATTGGTTGATTCAAGTCACAATAGTATCAAGAAGGTATCTGAAAGACAGCTCCCCAAAATCTGTGAAACATACTTGAATCTCTTAGAGGTTTGTTCATATATACACACTGTTTCAAAAGAATTTTGTATTATTTTCATTTATTTATGACCATTGACTTAAGGCTTCCGTTAGGTGATGTTTGTTTTTTGACAGAAAGACACCGAGGATGAAGTAAGAGATATAATCCGCAGTAATATTCATTTACAAGGCAAGGTAAGCTGAATTTTACTCTAACACATATTTAGTGCATATATGTATAAGTAACAGTATGTATATATGTATATGTGTGTATACAACAGTAAATGTGTGTTGGTTTACATATTATATATATAGTACATATGTTTACAAATGTGTACATATGTACATTTATGAGGGTAAGTCAAAAAGTATTGCTAAAAATTATAGCAACTTTCATTAATTGAGAATCTCAATGTGTGAAACTGTGATTTCTTAAGATATCTCAAGATCTGTATGCTTCTGAAGACAATGTTTGTGTCACTCCAGCCCTTCCCTGAAGAATTCTGCCCTCTTCAATTTACACCCCATCAAAATGGCAGTTCTAGCATCCTCAAAGGACTCAAACGTGTTCCTTTGAAATGTTCTTTGAATTTTGGGAACAGATGACTGAAGTGACAATATCAGGGCTATAGGGTAGATGGGGTAAGGTTTGTCTGTGAAAGTTTTGTGGTATTGCCCTTGCTATCCTTGAAGACTGAGTAGATGCTTTGTGATGGAAAACAAAACAAAACAAAAAACCTCATTGCAAAATTGTGGCCTTTTTCTTACCAATACAGTTTAAAACAATCTGTCATCAATTAAAATAAATCTTGGTTTTGCCCTTTGTATAGTTGATTTGTGGTCTTTGGGACATGCAAGTGGGTGTTCAAAAGAAATTAAAAATTTACATTTCATGCTCTGCCATTAAATATATATATTTAAAAGTCACTAGTACATAGGAGATAATAAGAATCTCTGTAAAACAAGTAAATGAGTTTACCCAAGGAGTGGAGTACACATGTAGCATGTACATTTTAATGATGGGAGAAAGATTTGCCAGAAGTCAATTTTTCAGTCCAGTTAGCATTAACTATTATTTGGAGGTTTTTCCATACCAGTAAATAAATTACCTGTTTTCTCCCAGAACTGGTCATTTCATTTTAGGCTAAGGGCTCACTATTCAGACTTGGTCCATTTACTTTGATTCTGGAATCCATTTGGTTATTTTTTAAAAAATGAAATGTCACATGTCAAAAACTGATAAGCACAATACAATGCATGTCTTTCTGAGTATTAAAATGTCACTTTCTAAATTTCCAAGCTATTAATTTTCACTGAGCACTTTGGAATGTGATATGACAAAAGCGAGACATGCCTTTACAATGGTCACAGTGTACAAATGCATCTTGAGATCAAATTTCAGGTGAGCTTTGATGTGTACTCACTCATAAATTTAGTATTGCCTTTTGGAGATGAATTCCTATTAAAAACCTGTATTCAAATACCAAAAACAGATTTTGAATGCAGTTTAACAGTGACTAATTTATACTAAAGCCTTTATTGCCTTTTATGGGGAGACACCAAATATTTGTGGTGGTTGTTGTTTGGATACTTGTTTTACATATACAGATTTTTTAAGGAGATAATACATACCCCTGAGAGGGTCTCAAGGACCCCCAGGGGACACAAACCACACTTTGAGAACCTTTATCTGGTACACAGTACTACTGAGCTATTGTTATATCCCACTGAGTTGGTTCTGACCCATAGCGACATTGTATATGGTTTGCAAGTCTTTAAATCTTTGCAGGAGCAGAAAGCCTCATTGTTCTACCTCGGAGCAGCTGCAGGGCTTATATATGAAGCCACCATTCTTCCTATTACTGAGTGTAATTGTTGTTAAGTGCCATCAAGTCAATTCTGATGCATTATGACCCTATATAGGGTTTTTGAGGAGCAGCTGGTGGGTTTGAACTGCTGGCTTTGTGGTTCACAGTCCAGTGCTGATCCTCCAGCGCCACACTGCTGAGTTGTGATAGGAAATGTTCAGTACCTCTTAGGAAGGAGTTCACCTGTCTTAGGAAATGATCAAATAAAGCCATCTATTTCTTAGATTAGCATAAAGAGTTTAATTATTCTCTAGAGATCACATATAGAAATGGTATGGGCAATTTATATTATGTGTTGGGGAGAAGGCGAGGCAGAAAAGGAAACACATTTATAGTCAGTATTTCACCTTCTAATGAGAGACTTGAAAATAAAGAGGTAATATATGTGTGTGTGTGTATATATATATATATTTTTTTTTTTTAACATTTCGATCTATACATTGTTATGAGTTATGTGCACTTATGGAGATGTACCAAGTTGCAAAAGATGAATTCTTTGTTCCTAGCTACTTCTTCCATCCATTGTATTGAAATTGTGGGTAGAATAGTAATGGAGTTGAGGATGAGCGATTACAGAAAAATATTTTACTGTTTTGCCAAAGATAGGTAAGAATGTGTAAAAATGTACCAAGACGTCATCCTAAGATGAAAAAATACTTGGAGAAAAAGCGTTTTGCTTTATTTAAAAACAAATGGTATTTATTTTGTCATTAAGTGTATGGCGGTGGGGTTGGTTGTGTACTCTGGTGTTAGTTCTGACTCATAGTGACCCTGTATAGGGTTTCAAAGATTGTATATCGCAGCTACCCTGTATAGGGTTTCGAATAGATTGTATATTCTTGTGGGTGCAAAAAACTGTATCTTTCTCTTGCTGTTAAGAGTTGACTAGCTGACCTTCTGGTTAGCAGCCCAACTCATAACCCAGTATGCTACCAGGGCTCCTTATTAAAAGTATGTAAATTTCTTATATACTTATGTTTGAATATACATATAGTCCTGTGTGGCACTGTGGGTTAATGCACTGAACTGCAAAGTCAGTTTGAACTGCAAGGTTGACAGTTTAAGCTCACCAGCCACTCTTCGGAAACCCTAAACTGGACCACTATGGGTCAGAATCCACTCGGCAGCACTTAACTACATAATGTATACTTACATTTATCTCTTACTTTTTGAAATTTGAATCAGTATTATCTCTGACTGGTAATAATGAAATTTTAGCTCTTTCTTATTTGAGTCTACTTCATAAATCTTGATCTCCTGTTTGTAGTAGATATTTTAAAGAAGGAAGAGTAAAGGTAATTTCTCACCCTCAGCTAATTCTAAATTAAAACTCCTGCTAAGATGCTTATATTTGTGTTTCTTTCTTGAAAACATGCAGGCTTCAGTTATGTTTTCACTCAGAAAATTTGGCAGGATTAGAAAGTAAAATGCATCATTTTATTATAAGATAGCTCTGGTAGCGTAGTGGTTACGAATCGGGCTGCGAACCTTAAGGTCAGCGGTTCGAAACTACCAGCTGCTCCGCGGGAGAAAGATCAGGCTTTCTACTCCCGTAAAGATTTACACCCTCGGAAACCCTGTACAGGGTCGCTATGGGTCGGACACGACTCAACGGCACTTAACAACAACAACAATGATTACCAGCAGCCCTGGGTTACATATGAGATCATTCTTGAGCGTGTCTCTGAGTCAGTTTGTAGGTAAGTGAGAACTGGTGTTTGTTGTTAAGGGCACCAGCTCCGACTCAGAGCAACCCTTTATAAGATTTCCTAGGGGCAGCTGGTGGGTTTGAACCACATACCTTGTAGCAGTGCAGTGCATATCATTCAGTTCCACCCCACGACTCCGAAACCGTGTGCATATAGTTCTTATTTTAGTTCAAGAAAAGGTTCAAAACCTTTGAATGATTTAAAAGCTTGCACATGCAGCAAGTGAAAGTGATTGTGATGAAGAATTTGGTGGGGTAGAAGTTGGCTCAGTCATTTCAAAGTGAGAGAAATTTACATGATGTTAAAGGGCAAATAGATGTTGGCTGCAAGTTGGATATTGGTACATTGGAGACTGCTGTATATAGAAACCTTCATTGATTTTCACTGTTTAATATATTTGATTCAGTGAGAGTAAAAACTCTTTTTTGTAGAGTCCCTCCATGTATCGATAAATCTAATCATACGTAATTGCCTCTAAGAATAAATACATAAATCTTTTAACACTTTGTGAAAGAAGAAGAAAAAGATAAGAATTGTTTTGTGTTCAAGTCAGCCTTAGGTTCTAGATGAAACTGCACATGTTTAGGGAACTCTTCCCAACCACCACCAGCTGAGGTACCTCCTACCTCTTAACTGCTGGTGGTATGCTGTTGAGTCTGTTCCCATTCATAGCGACGCTGTATAAGGTTTCTGAGAAGGTAAATCTTTAAGGGAGCAGAAAGCCTCATCATCTCCCTCAGAGTGGTTGGGGGATTCAGACTGCTGACCTTGCAGCCCACTAAGCTACCAGTCTCCTTTCTATTCCTTATTGTTGTGTTGTTGTTGTTAAGTGTTGTCAAGTCAATTCCAAATCATAGGGGCCCCGTACAGGGTTTCCAAGAAGCAGTTGGTGGGTTTGAACTGCAGACCTTTTGGTTCGCAGTCTGTTTGCTTATCCTACAACGCCACACTTGGAGTCCATTACTTATTAGCAGTCCTAATAACATTTGCACATGTTTGTTTAATGCCTATGTTTCTTACCAGATAATAAATTCCTTGAGTGTAAACATGTTGTCTTTGTTGATTTCTGCAGTGTTTTAAAAGTGGCCTATTTTTTGATTGTCTCTTTAGAAGTAAGTCTGCCCCTTTGTAGATTCTAACCTTGAATTTTGTTATTCCTCCCCCCGCACCCCTGTTTTCTGCAGTTAGAGGATCCTGCTATTAGATGGCAGATGGCTCTTTACAAAGACTTACCTAACAGGACCGAAGAGACTTCAGATCCAGAGAAGACAGTAGAACGAGTTTTGGATATAGCAAATGTCCTTTTTCATCTTGAACAGGTTACATTTTGCATTTATTTAATCATATTTGAATTAACCATATAAAATATCTTAAAGAGAGGATGTGTATTAATTTAACTATGGGCCAAAAAACCTTTGTTAAGAATGTTCATTTTAAAGAATATCTTAAGCAAATGAGTTTTATATCTAATAAGCAAAAGTTTTAAGCATATAATGCTTATAAGAAATATTGATACTATTTTTTAAGATAGTAGAGTCTTTGATTATCCTTTTTAAAATGTTTCTAAAATTATACAGATAATTAAAATTGTGTACTTAATTCTCAGTTATTATACCCAAATCAGGATTTACACCTGATTCCAACTATTTTATGCTGGGAGAATTTTCTAAAATAATACTTCATTGTGTTTCCAGTGAAAGCGCAATGGGTTTTCTCAGCAAATTAGGTGCCCATTTGATCATTTCTGTGTAGGTTATCCTGGAGTCCTACTGTGACATTATAGAGTAAGCACTGGACCTCAAGGTCGATTTGACCCACCACATGCTCCTCCGAAACCCTAGATAGCATCACGATGAGTCCAAACCCACTTGACAGCACTTAACAACAGCGACCACACAGATTATTCATTCAGAGACATTAGTTACATTTCCCACAATGTGTCAACTTTCTCTTAACACTTAACAACAACGACCACACAGATTATTCATTCAGAGACATTAGTTACATTCCCACAATGTGTCAATATTCTCTTTACTTGTGCTCTGGTTATTCTAGTTTCCCTGCCTCATTATCTTATCTTTGTTTTCAAGTAATTGTTGGCATTTTTGTCTCTTTTAATTTTTTTATGCTTCTGTCATTTTTTTAAAA
>NW_006408697.1:972879-979422 GCF_000296735.1 Chrysochloris asiatica | reverse complement strand
AAAAAAAAAAAAAAAGACTGCAGGAACTCTGAAATATGAACTGAATTGTTTCAACAAACTCATGCACCCCTGGAGGTGATCTTATCCAAGAAATTTGGAAGATCCATATTTGTGTCCATTCCAAAGAAAGATGACCTTTAGAATGTAGAAATCATTGAAAAATTTAATTAATATCATATGCAAGTAAAATGTTGCTGAAGTTAATTCAAAAACGGTTGCAGCAGTACATTGACAAGGAACTTCCATAAACCCAAGCTGCATTCAGAAGAGAATATGGAAAGAGGGTATTGTTGCTGATACCAGATGGATTTTGGTCAAAAGCAGAGAATACCAGAAAGATGTTTACTTGATGCCAGTGCATAATTCCCATGCTAACACACAGGACTCAGCTCAGCCACACTGCTTTACGAACCATCTCTGACTGAGTCATGCCCTCCTGTCCCTTTCAACACATCTGCCTCCTTATTTCCATGACATGCTTATACACACCTTCAGTGGTAGCACTTTCTTTCTGTATTGGGTTACTTGTCCCCTGATTCCACATTGAGACCCTTTAGAATTGTATTCAGGTGTGTATCCTCAGCACCTAGACTACTGCCCAGCCCTCTGGCATCCAGGAACGAATAAATAAATGGAGAGAGGGACTCGGAAAAAAACAAACAAACAAATACAGCAAGCAAACAATAAGTCACAGCTCTGCCTTGTGCTTAGTGTTCTACTCTGAAGATTATTGACGAGGTGAAGATCCCTACTACTTAGATTGATTGTCTTTATAGAGGAAACAGGGTAAGGTTTCAGAGGCTGGGCTCATTTCAGTGGGATCAAACCCTGACCTCACTTGGAATAGTCACTGTTCATCTCGCATCAACATCATGAGAGTTTTCTCTGGTTCTTCCAGCCATCACTGTTCTTTTATTTCATTGGCCTCTTATTTCCAGTGTCCTAGAATTTAATCATTGGTTATGTACTCTGTGTTGCGTCAGTTAATCTCAGGGTCTGCATCTAATGTGAACTCAAACACGGAATTATACCTCGGTTGGCTCTTGCCCCGGTATTCATCAGAGGGACTCTTTTTATAAGAGCTACCATTCAAGAGCATCAGTCCGATGGGCTTTTCATTTTTTATCTCATCTTAAGACTCAAAAACTGAAATTTTAGTAGATGTCAAATGAGAAAAAAATGAAAATTGGAGAAGTGAAATAATTCGCTCTTTACAGCAAAGCTTAGGAATGGCTGAGCCAGGATTTAAAGCCATGCTGATGTGGCCCCAGGAGCTTGTTCAAGCCACCGCAATGTGTCGCTGTCCCAATCAAAAATAGAAAGTGTAGTAAACAGACCATCCAGTGCTAAGCACCTCTGAATACCTTTTCAATTGAACAGAAAAACCCTTTGTTTGAAATTCTGCTTATCTTCTAGGCACCGAGCTGTCAATCTCTTTCTTCAGGGATATGAAAAGTCTTGGATTGAAACAGAAGAACATTACTTTGAAGATAAACTGATAGAAGATTTAGCAGTATGTTTTTAATGGGGTTATAAGATGAAAGGGGGTTGGGTCTTGGAAGAATAACATTGGTGTGGGATGTTCTCATATGACATTGAAGAAAAATAATCATTTCAACATGAGGAATTTTTTAGTAGAAGTTATTACTTTAATTACATGTTTAGGAGAAATTTTGCTCTTTTTATTTTAGAATACTTTCTTCAACTTGTTCAGAAATGAAAATGAAAACTTCAGCTGTGTTATAAACTAAACTTTGACACAGTTGTTCTCCTAAACTTCTCCTTAAAGCACGTTCAAATACTCTACAACTATAAGAGACCAAAAATAAGCTACAGGTCACCAAAAGCCATTGAAAAGTTGCTGATTTTGAAAACTCCTAGGACAGAGAAAATGTGCTCATTAGACCACTAGTCCAGCCATACTAGTAAGGGGGATTGTTTCCGAGAGTGTTACATGTCCAGGTGATTGTGAACCCATTAAAAAAATCTGATAAAGGTGTGGACCATCTTCTCAGAGAAATATAGAAGCATGCAGTCTCATAATTCCTTGTATGTGAAATATAGATCACAAAAAGTTTATTGTTCTGACGTCAAGTGTACCTTTGAGTGGCATTAATTAAAATGACAAGGTCATACAATCATTGCCAAAAAATGTTAGCATCCCAAACAGAAAACCAGTAATCCCTTAAGCTGTTACTCTGCATTAGCACCCACTCCCAGCCTTCCCAACCACTGATAAACGTGTGTGTCTCTGCATTTCCTGTTCTATGTATTTCAAACTCATGTCAGGGAAATCATACAGTATTTCCCCTTTTGAGTCCCACAAGCTTTACACACTATCTCAGGGGCTTCATGATCCCACAGTTAAGAATGACATCTGAAAGTTATTTGTTTTTGTAACGTGATAAATATGTTGCTGTTATTAAGTACTGTCGAGTTGGTTCTGATACATAACGACCCTGTATGGTGTTTCCGAGGAACGGCTGGTGAGTTTGAATTGCCGACCTTGTGATTCAGACCAGCCTTGTAGTGCAGTGCATTATCTTGCAGCTTGCAAAACATTTGCCTGAAATTTCAACAGTCTTCATGGGTACAGTTTAGTGACTTTAATTATGTTCATTGTAGTCCCAATTTTTTCATAACCTTTAACAAAAGCTTAGTGTCCCTTCAGCAATGTGTCCTCCTTTCCTGCCGCCCCAACCTGTCCCTAGTAGCCGTTATAAACTTGGGTCTCTATGCATCTGACCATTCTGGATAATTCATATATGTGGAATCTTAGGATGTTTGCTCGTTTGTGACAAATTCATATTTGACCATTCATTATCTCACTAGGCGTAATGTCTTCGACGTTCATCCAGCTTGCAGCATTTCTCTTTCTGACTAAATGTAAAAGTGATTAACTCACAAATTATTAGGAAATATAATGAATACATGAATCCAATTCTTGAAATGCCTGATATCTAATTGCTTTCATATTTTCTTACATAAATTCAGTTTGTCTTTAGAGTCAAAACAACCCATGGGATATTTAGATGATTTGTAGCAATTTGTCCCAAACCCAGAACATTAAGCCTTAGGCCAAGAAAGAAATCTTTCACATATAGAGACAATTAGTCAAAATGAGTAAGTTAATAGAGATATGCAATTTATTGAATCAATCAACAAAAATTCAAGATTGATTAATTCTGTAAAAATGGCTGATAACTTTCCTACATGTTGGTATGTTAGTTGTTTTTTTAATGAAAATGGAATAAATTTAATATTTAGACAGTTCAAGCATTAACTCATTCAGCATTCATTAATTGTCATTATTTTTGTTGGTAAAGAAAATGTTTCTTTTTTTTTTCATAGTCGCATTCCTCTGTAAGGCAAATTTTTATATTCAAGGTGATAATCTACTGCAAAACTTTATAAATGCAGCCCTCCCTAAAGCTAAAACCTGTGTGGCAAATACATTTTCAACTATTTATGATTTGACTTTATTATAAAAATAGCATTCAGAATTATTAAATGAAGGCAGTCATATTTGCCTATGGTTTTGATTACATTATAAATATTTTGATTAAGTTGTGAAGTTCTACATTGGTAAAATAATATATATGCATATCACACAGATTCACTGATGTCTCCACATAGTGAGAAGGACTTTCATTCTAGTCCTTGTTCCTAAACAGCGTATTTCACTTGGTTTTGAATGGACATTTGATTTGAAAGTAAACTACATCTCTGACTGTTTTTGTAGAAACCGGGAGTGGCTCCGGCAGAAGAAGACGAAGGCACTAAGAGAGTTGACCCTCTCCATCAGCTGATCCTTCTGTTTAGTCGAACAGCTTTGACAGAGAAATGGTATGGCTTGTAAGGTTCATATGGGACATAGGAGCACTAAAATGTTGATGTCAGAGTGTTTTATGTATATGTAGTTATCCTTCAGTTTCATACTGTTCTTGTTAGGAGGGAGATTGTTCAAAGAATGACCACTTTAACATATACCTTGCTCCCTCTTAGCTATTCTTATCAAGTAAAATTAGTTGATTTGGTTGATTCTGATCCTTTTTATTAATTTTTCTACTTATCACAAGCAGTTTTATAAACAAAACCAAAGAGCCCTGAAGTTAAGTCCCACACCATAGGTATGCAGAGATTGATGGTGATCCAAAATAATCCTAGGTAGGTTGTGTCCACTGTGACATAGGAGATCGCTGGGAACCTGATGAGCCATCATCTCAACTTTGAATTTTCTTCAAGCACTGTTGTTGTGCTGCCCCAGCTTTTTACTATTTTAACACTGCCTGCAGTCTTAGTCAGGAGACTTCACGGAAACCACAAAGGACAAATCTCTGGGGAGTTGAATAAGAACTACCCTCCTATGCCTGGTTACTGCTCATTACAAGAGGCACTGCACAGATTAGTTGTGGAGATGAAGCCTTTCAGGAGTTAGGACACATTTATCTGCCTCCACATTGCATGGAAGAGAGCCTCCTTTATTCCAGGCTTTGCCTCTTCTTTGCAAAGCCTTGAACATAACTTAATAGCCAGTCTCTGCTCGCATGGAAGTCCTGGTGTGGTGCTGTGGGTTAATGAACTGGACGGCAAAATTGGTTTGAACTGCAAGGCCGGTGGTTCAAGCTCACCAGCTGCTCCTTGGAAACCCTATAAAGGGTCGCCATGGGTCGGAACTGACTTGACAGCACTTAACAACAACCCACATGGGTCTCCTCAGCTATCTTTAAGAGTTCATTTGACCACTTGCATGCCATAATAATGTCCATTTCTACCTCTTAGCAAATGTGATCCATCCTCTCTCACTATTCTTTCTCTCTTGTTATTTCCTAACTAACAAAATCATCTCATCCCTAAGCATAGAGCAGCTCCCTGTCTGGCACCGTCAGGTAACGAGGTATTTCTCTTAAGTGAATTTTTCTGATGCCTGAAGTTTAAAAGAACTTTGCAAAATTTAGGACTGTATTGGTTTAAACCATTCTTAACGTATTAATGGTTTCCACCCTTCTTTGAACAGGGTAATGAACATATTCTGTACTAACTTTTTAGGAACCGTCATATACCCATCTCAAATGTGAACTATTTAATAATATGATAATTTAAGAAATCTTTCCATCAATTGTCAAGTGTCGCTTCTGCTGTCAAACTCTCTACCTTGATTAAATTTGCTCATCTTGCATTTGTAGTTTGAAAAACTTAAAGTTGTTACATGTGTGTGGAAATCATTAGACCATTTATTTTGTGAGTCTTGAAGTTCTCTTCTGTAAGGTAAGGTGGGATAGTCTTTCTGAACACTCAGGTCTCTTTATTCTGATTCAAGGATTTTTTTTTTTATGTGAATGATGCTACTGGAGTTTTGTATTAATTGAATTTTAGAAAACATACTTGTGGAAAATAAGCAAAGATTATTCTGAACAATGATGGGACTTTTGATATGACTAGCCTTCTGATTAAAAATTGATGTTGTTATTTTCCTCCTGTTTTCCATAGCAAACTAGAAGAAGATTTTTTATATATGGCTTATGCAGATATTATGGCAAAGGTAAATAACAATCCTTTCATATATTCAATGTACAATTTTAATAAATAGAAATAATTTTTATTGGATAAATGATAAAAATCTATTTCTGAAATAAAACAAAAATTGGTGAATCTCAGAAATATAAGCAGCATTAAGTTTAACTTCCACTTTACATGAGTCTCTGCTTTAATTCTGTTGACAAGTAATCGTTTCCTACTTTTAACATTTTACATATGGAGTATTCATTAACTTCCTAGTCGTTCATTCAACAAATATTTACCAAGCATGGAGTTGTTGTTGTTATGTGCCATGGAGTCGGTTCCGACTCATAGCGACCCTGCACAGGGTTTCTGAGGTTGTCAATCTTTACGGGAGCAGAAAGCCTTATCTTTCTCCTGCGGAACAGCTGGTAGTTTCAAACTGCCGCCCTTGCGGCTCACAGGCCGATTTGTAACCACTACGCTACCAAAGCTCCTTAAGCATGGAGTTACTGGGGACCAAATGTTGAATAAGAAAGAAACACATGCACCCTGCTTCCTGGAGTTTATCCTCTGATGAGGAAGACAAGATTTAACAAAGGATTACAAACACTTTGATATAAATGTATAAATGTATAAAAGCAGGAGAATTATTAGGCGTTTGGGACACAGGTTACATAGAAAAGTTGTTTATGTTAAGTACTGTGGAGACGGTTCCGACTCATAGTGACCCTGCACAAGGTTTCCGAGGCAATAAATCTTTACGGGAGCGAAATGCCCCATTTTTGTCCCGTGGAACCACTGGTAGTTTTGAACTGCTGACCTTGAAGTATGTTGTTGTAGTTGTTGTTAGGTGCCATTGAGTCGGTACTGACTCACAGTGACCTTATGCATAGCAGAACAAAACACTGCCAGATCCTGGGCCAACCTCACTACTGTTGCCATGCTTGAGTCCATCGATGCTGCCACTTGGCCAATCCATCTCGTTGGGGGGTCTTCCATGAGATATTGTTGTTGTGTTGTGAAGTACCATTGAGTTGGTTC
>NW_006408697.1:967250-972779 GCF_000296735.1 Chrysochloris asiatica | reverse complement strand
TATAATTTTTTATTACTGTGCATAGCAGCATATTTTACTAGTTTTATATCTGAAGTTACATTTTTGGTGCTTGCTTACACTTCCTTTTTATCAGTTAATTTTTAAGCTAATATTCTCCAGGATCAGGAATACATTATTTTAGATAACAGCAATGTATTGATAATAAAATTATGTGAAAAAGGTGCTTTTATATCATTGTTTGGCTGTATCCTATTTTATACAATGAAACTCACTCTGTGTTTGATTTTCTTATTCACTACCTTTGTTCAAAAATTCCAAAACCGATAGTATTAAAACACTATCAATTAGTGGATTGTTTCATTTAATTGTTTTTGTTGTTGCATAAGGCATCCCCTGGCTAAGGTAAAATATTTGCAGAATTGTATTTTCTCTTTCCTAGTAACTCTATTCAGCAAAGTAACACGAGATTTAGAAGCCCACACCTAACAGAGTGATTGATTTGTCCCTGGGCTTTATTTACCATAGTACCTGCATGACACAACTGAGAAATTAGTTTACAATGAACAAAAATTATCAAATGCCCTGTATTATCTTAGGAACTCTGTCATGTAAATGTTCTAAAGAACATTAAAAAAAGTTGTATCTCCAACAGTGTATCAGTAATAAACATTTTGCTTTGAATCCTATTTTACAATATCTGGCCAATTGAATAACACAAGGATATCATCTAACAAGTAGAGGTTCAAATGGTTATACGTGGAGGTATTAACTAAAATGTTGATGATTTAGATCTACTCTGAGGGGTCTTAGAAGAAAGTCTTAGAGATCTGCCTCCAAAAGGTCATAGCTTTGAAAGTCCTATGAGGCAGTATGTTCTGACATACAGGGGAGTCTCTGGGAATTAGAATAGACTCAGTAGCAATTTTTTTTTATATATATATCATTAATATAGTATCTTTTAAATTTTCTTCTTACTTGACAAATGTCCTCAAATTGTTAATAATTTCCCCAATGCCATATAATTTGGTGTGTGTGGGGGGGGACTGGGGGAGACACACATAATGAGATTAATTATGAAACTCCTAGACCTTATGACTATCAACACCTATTTACATGATATAATGCCTTTGAATCACTATTTTACCCTGATAATTAGTTGATATTTTCCTAAAATATTAAATAAGAATGATCATCATTCAGCAGATAACAGACTTGGGATAATAACATTTTAAGTAATTTATATAAAGTGATAGAATTGTGTTTCTAGAATCATATACATGTCCAAGATGATTATTAAATCTTAGTTAAATAATGATTAGGTTACTAATTCTGGCAGATAACCTAAAATTTTTAATTCTTTCAAATTTCCATATACATATCTAGATTTACTATTGTATTTCTAATGCCTTGGTAATCAAGCATCCATACTAATTAGAAAATTAATCAGAAAAATAATTTCAAAAAGTCAAAATGGAACTTCAAATTGAAATGCTTCTAGTCTACACAAAGAACAACACTATCTTGGATTCTGTATTTACCAGTACTAGTAAGTTTCAACAATGTTTTGTTTACCTTAACACAGTCACGAAGAAGAAAATTGAAGTGGGCAGTTGATCCTTTGGGAGGGGAAATCACAGGAATAAGTTGGTTTAGGGGTACGCACTTAGCTGCTAACCAAAAGGTCTGTGGTTTGGACGTCCAGCAGTTCTTCAGGAGAAAAGGCATGTGAGCTGCTCCGCAGAGACCAGAACAGAGGAAACCCTCTGGGACACTTCTGCTCTGTCCATGTGCTGACTGTGGGTCATACTCCCCTTGATGGCATACAGTAACCATGGATTGTCATCTAGTTGATTCCAACTAACCGCACAACCCTATAGGATACAGTAGAACTGTCTCTAGGGCTTCAGAGATGGTCAGTCTTTATGGGAGCAGACAGCCTTCTCTTTTTCCTGCAGAGCAGTTGGTAGGTTTGAGCCATCAACCTTGAAGTTAGCAGCCCAATGTTTAACATATTACTCTACCAGGACTCCTCACAGTAGCAACAAAGGGGTCAAAATAAGCAGGTGGGCTTTTTAATGTCTCTAAGCAACTGTAGTCCAAACATTTTTAATGTTTCCTTCAGGCAGTATTACATTAATATTTAAACGATTTTAATGCCACAAAGGATAATGAATTTAGCTTTTCTATTTTGTAAATATGACAATTTTTCTTTTTTCCAGAAATCTACATATATGGGCCAGAGATATTACAGTCTGGGAAGTACAGTGTTTACTTGCCTAGAAATTACTAATTAGTTTTAGAATCATGTTGTAATTGTCTTCTGTCATATTTATAATTAATCTTGTGTTTTTTTCTTGCAGTTGCAAGCACCATTAGCTAATAAATAGACCTTGTTTGAATCGTTTATTTCAACTTTTGAAATCTCATTTGTACCTGTCTAACAAATAGTATAAATGTTTTGGCATTTCTGCAAAATTAAATAAATTTCCCAGTCCTAACACTGTGTTCATGAAGCCTTGTCATCTTCTACTCATCCTCATATATTAAGGAATAGTAGAATTACAATACAATTTTTAATCGCCTTGATTCATATTTATTACCATAGCTGAAAAGATAAATTAGATACAATGGAAGCATACATAAACATATTTTTTTCTTTGAGCAGAAAATATGTTTTGGAGCCTCCATATACAAGGCAATGGGTTTTTGAGAAGAATAAATGCAAGATAATTTTTAAAACAATGATTTTGTATTTCTTTGATTTAAAAGTTGGCATAGAGTCCTGGTGTGGTGCTGTAGGATATGCACTGGACTGCTACCTGCATGATCAGCAGTTCAAAGCTACCAGCCTCTCCTTGGAAATTCTATAACTGGTAGATATGAATTGAAACAAACTTGAGAGCATTAACCACAGCAACAACAATAAAGATGACATAGCTTCTAATATGCATGACACTGGGAAAATTAGAATTTCTACTAAAAACAAACAAAGCTTGACAGCATTTGAAGCTACCACAGATTTAGTAATCATAAGCAGTTGTTAAGAGCTGGACTTTTCCATTAGTACTTCCAGGTCCTTTTGGAATTCCTGATGAAGGTTGGTTCAAAAGGGTAGCCTTTCAGTACTTAGTTTCTGAAGCTAGTTTGATGTGTAAATTACTTATGCTTGTCTGTTTATGTCATTCTACTTCAGGTGGAACATCCTCAGAGGTCTAAAAAGGCCGTTTGGCACAAACTGCTCTCGAAGCAGAGGAAGAGAGCCGTGGTAGCGTGCTTCCGAATGGCCCCCTTATACAATCTGCCAAGGTGAGGATTGGTTAATGTTTCTAATAAGTCACAGGTGGTCTCCTTAATAATAAGGCACAGGAGTCTAGTCTGTAATTAAAAAGGAGTGTCCAGTAGTCAAGAGAAGGATAGAAGATCTCACTACTCTTCTCTATAAGATTTGATCTTGTTTTTCTTTGTTGGGTATTCCCAGAGAAGTGTGGTGTGAACTGTAATTGTTAAATGATTCTTAAATGCCAAAGACCTCCTTTTTACCTATGTGAGACAAGGTGCAGTAATCAGGAGCTCATTCTGTAATGTCAGACAACTTGAACCTGAATAGGCCACTTGGTTTGCTGTCTGTGTGGAATACGTCAAGTGATGGGCCCATTTTCATTGCAGTTTTCTTACTAGGTTCTACCTCATTTAATTGCTCATTGTGTGCAGTGTACTTAGAACTGTTCTTGGCACAATGAATGTTAGTTGTTGTTATTGTGATTGTACGCATTCAGGTTAAAGAATTGATATGGAATTGGTTTCTAGGAATAATGCAAATAAATTTGACAGACACACTAACTTTCTCTAAGAGGTAGAGTAGGTATGGACATTAACAGAGACGTAACCTGGTGCACTCAAGTTTGGGTTGGTGGTCTAAGTCTGGATATGCCTTAAAACTGTGCTTTCACACTCTGAACTTAAGTTTTGTTGCTCTTAGGTGCCCCCCTCGAGGTGGTTCTCATAGTGACCCTATGCACAAAGGACGAAACACTGCCTGGTCCTTTGCCATCTTCAAAATTGTTATGTTTGAGCCCATTATTGTTAGAACTGTGTAAATCTCTCTCGTTGGGGCTCTTCTTCTTTCTTGCTGACCCTCTACTTTGCCAAGTATGTGTGATGTCTTTTTCCAGGGGATGGTTCCTCCTGACATGTCTGAAGTACAACAGGTGAAATATCGCCATACTATCTTTTAAGAAACATTCTGGCTGTATTTCTTCAACATTGAAATGCATAATACAAATTTATTGATTTTTCTACAGTCCTCATTCATTGTCCAACTTTCCTATGCATATGAGGTGATTGAAAATGCATGGCTTGGGTCAGGCTCACCTTAGTCCTCAAAGTATGACATCTTTGCTCTTTACCACTCAAAAGAGGTCTTTTGCAACAGATTTGCCAAATGCAATACATCGTTTGACTTCTTGATTGCCAGTTCTATGAACGTTAATTTTGGATCCAAACAAAATGAAGTTTTTGACAACTTGAATCTTTTTCCAGTTATCATGATGCTATTTATTGGTGCAGTTGTGAGGATTTTCATTGTCTTTACATTGAAGTGCAATCCATACTGAAGACTGTTGTCTTTGTTCTTCATCAGTAATTATTTCAAATCCTCTTCTCTTCCAGTAATGATATGTGTCATTTGCATATCACAAGTTGTAATAAGTCTTCCTCCAATCCTGCTGCCATGTTTTTCTTCATATAATCCAGGTTTTTGGATTATTTGCTCAGCATACAGATTGAATAAGTATGGTCAAAATATGTAACCCTGGCCCACACATTTCCTGATTTTAAACCATTCAGTGTCCCCTTGTTCTGTTTTAACAACTGCCTCTTGGCCTGTGTGCTGGTTACTCATGAGCACAATTAAGTGTTCTGGAATGCACATTCTTTGCAATGTTATCTATAGTTTGCTATGATCCACACAATCTGTTGCTTTTCCATAGTCAAAGAAAGTGAAGTAAAAGAGATGAAAAAAAGTTTTTAAAGGCAGCTCGAGAAGTCGGAGTCAGGTATTATAGGGAAGTGTGCAAAGACGTAAGCGTTAGAAAACCAAAAGGGAAGAGCATGCTCAACATTTCTCCAGCTGAAAGAACTGAAGAAACAGTCCAACTCTTGGGTTGTAATATTGAAGAATTTTGTGGGCAAAATGTTGAATGCTGCAGGAAGCATCAAAGGACAATGGAAGAAATACACAGTCACTGTACAAAGAATTGGGCAATGTTCAGCCATTTCAAGAACCAATAATACTGAGGGAAGAGCTTCAAGTTGTGCTGAAGGCATTGGTGACAAACAAGACTGCAGGAACTTGCCTTGCTGGTGGGACTGCAGAATGGTCCAACCGCTCTGGAAAGCAATATGGCATTTCCTCAGAAGGTTGAAAATAGAAATACCTTATGATCCAGCAATTCCTCTACTTGGTATTTACCCACAAGAAAAAAGAGCCACAATCCTAGAAGATATATGCACACCAATGTTCATAGCAGCACTATTTACAATAGCAAAAAGATGGAGGCAGCCAAAGTG